>NW_026264996.1:51079-52751 GCF_000817695.3 Arachis duranensis | reverse complement strand
AACGTCAAAAAAAAAAAAAACCGGTCAGCACAACCTAAAAAATGAAAAAAAACCAGTCAGCACAACGTAAAAAAATAATTGGAGGAGCATGCTGAAGATGAGGCCATTACAGCTCACCTTTAGATGTCCTCCTCTGGATAGCGTCATTTAAAGAACAAGGGTCAGCACAACGTAAAAAAAAATGGTCAGCATAAGCTAAAAAAAGGGAAAAAAACCGGTCAGCACAACGAAAAAAAACTGAAAAAAAACCAGTCAGCACAACGTAAAAAAAATCGGAGGAGCCTGCTGAAGATGAGGCCATTACGGCTCGCCTTTAGGTGTCCTCCTCTGCATAGCGTCATTTAAAGAACAAGGGTCAGCACAACGTATAAAAAATGGAAAAAAACCGGTCAGCACAAGGTAAAAAAAATGGAAAAAACCGGTCAGCATAACATAAAAAAAAATCAGAGGAGCCTGCCAAAGATGAGGGCATTACGGCTCGCCTTTAGGTGTCCTCCTCTGGATAGCGTCATTTAAAGAACAAGGGTCAGCACAACGTAAAAAAAAACCGGTCAGCACAACCTGAAAAAAGGGTAAGAAAACCAGTCAGCAAAACGTAAAAAAAATGGAAAACAATCGGTCAGCACAAAGTAAAAAAAAATCGGAGGAGCATGCCAAAGATGAGGCCATTACGGCTCGCCTTTAGGGGTCCTCCTCTGGATAGCGTCATTTAAAGAACAAGGGAGAGCACAACGTAAAAAAAAAAACCGGTCAGCACAACGTAAAAAAAAAATAAAATGGTCAGCACAACGTATAAAAAAATGAAAAAAAAAACGATCAACACAACGTAAAAAAAATAATAAACCTTACGCGAGTAAGGGTCGATCCCACAGAGATTGTTGGTATGAAGCAAGCTATGGTCACCTTGTAAATCTCAGTTTAGCAGATTAAATTGGTTTATGGTTTCGAAAATAGAAATAAGAAAATAGAAGAAATAAAAGGGATAGAATACTTTTGCAGATTCATTGGTGGGAATTTCAGATAAGCGCATGGAGATACTGTATGGCTCAAGAACGCCTACTTTCCTATTGCTTCAACTCAATCCATCTTACTCCTTTCCATGGCAAGCTGTGTATAGGGGTTCACTGTTCGACGATGGCTACTTTTAATCCTCTCAGGAAAATGGTCCTCTGCGGCTGTCACTCGCATGGCTAATCGTCTGGAGGCATCACCTGGCCGAAGGCTACATCCCATCCTCGCAGTGAAAACTACGCTCACGCACTCTGTCACAGCACGGCTAATCACTGGTTGGTTCCTGCGCCTACTGGAATAGAATCCCTTGATTCTTTTGCGTCTGTCACTAACGCCCAGCACTTGCGAGTCTGAAGCACGTCACAGTCATTCATTACCGGAATCCTACTCGGAATACCACAGACAAGGTTAGACTTTCCGGATTCCCAGGATCCTACTCGGAATACCACAGACAAGGTGAGACTTTCCGGATCCTCATAAATGCCGCCATCTATCTAGCTTATACCACGAAGATTCTGTTGGGGAATCTAAGAGATACACATTCAAGCTCGGTTGCATGTAGAACGTAGGTGGTTGTCAATCACGCGCGTTCATAGGTGAGAATGATGATGAGCGTCACATAATCATCACATTCATCATGTTCTTGGGTGCGAATGAATAT
>NW_026264996.1:48899-50085 GCF_000817695.3 Arachis duranensis | reverse complement strand
TTTAACATAAAAACTAATGAAAACATCCCTAAAAGTAGCTTAAACTTACTAAAAACTACCTAAAAACAATGCCAAAAAGCGTATAAATTATCCGCTCATCACAACACCAAACTTAAATTGTTGCTTGTCCCCAAGCAACTGAAATTCAGTTAGGATAAAAAGAAGAGAATATACTATAAATTCCAAAATATCAATGAATATTAATTATAATTAGATGAGCGGGACTTGTAGGTTTTTTCCTCTGAACAGTTTTGGCATCTCACTTTTTCCTTTGAAGTTTAGAATGATTGGCTTCTCTAGGAACTTAGAATTTCGGATGGTGTTATTGACTTTCCTAGTTAAGCATGTTGATTCTTGAACACAGCTACTTATGACTTTTTAAAGATCATGGTGCCTATGGTACAGGGTATTAAGAACTTGCCAGGATCTTGTTTTTTTTGAGGTAGAATTTTCTGAATCCAAGTATCCAGTTCATTGATGAGCAAGGGAGGTTCACTTTCCCAAGTCTCATTACCAAATAACTTGGCATTCAGCTTCATGATAGCTCCTAAATATTGAGCAACTTGCTCTCCAGTTACATCTTCATCCTCTTCTGAGGAAGAATAGTCTTCAGAGCTCATGAATGGCAGAAGAAGATTTAATGGAATCTCTATGGTCTCTATATGAGCCTCAGATTCCTTTGGATCCTTAAGAGGAAACTCCTTCTTGCTTGAGGGGCATCCCAGGAGGTCTTTCTCACTAGGATTTTCGTCCTCCTCCTCCCTTGTGCATTCGGCCATATTGACTATGTCAATGGCTTTGCACTCTCCTTTTGGATTCTCTTATGTATTGCTTGGGAGAATACTGGGAGGAGTTTCAATGACTTTCTTACTCAGCTGGTCCACTTGTGCCTCCAGATTTCTAATGGAGGATCTTGTTTCACTCATGAAACTGAAAGTGGCTTTTGACAGATCAGAGACTACATTGGCTAAATTGGAAGTGTTTTGTTCTGAATTCTCTGTCTGTTGCTGAGAAGATGATGGATATGGCTTACTATTGCTCAGCCTATTGCGTCCACCATTGTTAAAGCCTTGTTGAGGCTTTTGTTGATCCTTCCATGAGAAATTTGGATGATTTCTCCATGATGAGTTATAGGTGTTTCCATAAGGTTCACCCATGTAATTAACCTCTGCCATGGCAGGGTTCT
>NW_026264996.1:46811-48374 GCF_000817695.3 Arachis duranensis | reverse complement strand
TCTCTTACAGCAAAAGGGAAAAGCATGAGCCTGTAGACTTCAGGATCTATTCCATTAGTCTTAATAGTCTTACAGATCTGCAAGAACTCAGTTAAAAACTGATAAGGATCTTCAGATGGAAGTCCATAAAACTTGCAGTTTTGTTTCATTAAAGCAGCTAGCTGAGGTTTCAGCTCAAAGTTGTTGGCTCCAATGGCATGAATGGAGATGCTTCTTCCATCAAACTTGGACGTTGGCTTTGTGAAGTCACCAAGCATTCTCCTTGCATTATTATTATTTTCGGCTGCCATCTCCTTCTCTTGTTCGAAAATTTCTGAAAGGTTGTTTCTGGATTGTTGTAATTTAGCTTCTCTTAATTTTCTTTTCAAAGTCCTTTCAGGTTCTGGATCAATTTCAACAAGAGTGCCTTTATCCCTGTTCTTGCTCATATGAAAGAGAAGAAAACAAGAAAAGAAAGAGGAATCCTCTATGTCACAGTATAGAGATTCCTTTATGTTAGTAAAAGAAGAAAGTGGAGAAGAATGAAGAAGAGTGGGTTCGGATATTTGGATGGAGAGAGGTGAAGAGAAGTGTTAGTAAATAATTAATTAAATAGAAGAAGAGAAGAGGGAGAGAATTCAAAAATAATTTTGAAAAAGGGGTTAGTAATTTTCGAAAATTAAAGATAAAATTAAAATTAAAATTAAAATTTGAAACAATTAATTAACTAAAAAAAAGAATTTTTGAAAAAGGGGTAAGATATTTTCGAAAATTAGAGAGAGGAAAAATAGTTAGGTGGTTTTGAAAAAGATAAGAAACAAACAAAAAGTTAGTTAGTTGATTGAAAAAGATATTGAAATTAAATTTTAAAAAGATAAGAAGAAAAGGAGTTAGATAAGATATTTTGAAATCAAATTTTGAAAAATATAAAATTTTAAAAAGGATAAGATAAAATGATAAGATAAAAGTTTTAAGAAAAAGATATTTTGAAAAAGATTTAATTTTTAAAATGACTTAACTAACAAGAAACTACAAGATAAGATTCTAGAATTTAAAGATTGAACCTTTCTTAACAAGAAAGTAACAAACTTCAAATTTTTGAACCAATCACATTAATTGTTAGCAAATTTTCGAAAATTAGATTTAAAAGCTAAGAAAAAGATTTTTGAAAAATAATTTTTTAAAATTTTCGAAAATAATAAAAAATGAAAAAGATATGATTTTTGAAAAAGATTTTGAAAAGATAAGATTTTTAAAATTGAAATTTTGACTTGACTTGTAAGAAACAACTAATTTTAAAAATTTTTGACCAAGTCAACCCAAAATTTCGAAAATTTGGAGGAAAATAAGGAAAAGATATTTATTTTTTTTTATTTTTGAATTTTTTAAAGAAAAACACAAAAATGACCCAAAACATGAAAATTTTGGATCAAAACACTTAATGCATGCAAGAACACTATGAATGTCAAGATGAACACCAAGAACACTTTGAAGATCATGATGAACATCAAGAACATAATTTTGAAAAATTTTTAATGCAAAGAAAACATGCAAGACACCAAACATAGAAATCTTTAATGCATG
>NW_026264996.1:43061-44390 GCF_000817695.3 Arachis duranensis | reverse complement strand
TTTGGATCACGACTTTAACCACTCAGTCTCAAGCTTTTCACTTGGACCTTCATGACACAAGCACATGGTTAGGGACAGCTTGATTTAGCCGCTTAGGCCTGGATTTAATTTCCTTGGGCCCTCCTATCCATTGATGCTCAAAGCCTTGGATCCTTTTTACCCTTTGCCTTTTGGTTTTAAGGGCTCTTGGCTTTTTCTATTGCTCCTTCTTTTCTTTTTTTTTTCGCCAATTTTTTTTTCGCTATTCACTGCTTTTTCTTGCTTCAAGAATCAAATTTCATGATTTTTCAGATCATCAATAACATTTCTCTTCGTTCATCATTCTTTCAAGAACCAACAATTTTAACACTCATAAACAACAAGATCAAAAATATGCACTGTTCAAGCATTCATTCAGAAAACAAAAAGTATTGCCACCACATCAATATAATTAAGTTAAATTCAAGGATGAATTCGAAATTCATGTACTTCTTGTTCTTTTGAATTAAAACATTTTTCATTTAAGAGAGGTGAAGGATTAATGGAATCTATTCATAGCTTTAAGACATGGTTACATACTAATGATCATGAAGTAGAGACACCAAAACATAGATAAACACAACATTAAAAACCGAAAAACAGAAAGAAATAAAGAACAAGGAATGAATCCACCTCTAGTGGCGTCTTCTTCTTGAAGGACCAATGATGTTCTTTAGCTCTTCTATGTCCCTTCCTTGCCTTTGTTGCTCCTCCCTCATTGCTCTTTGATCTTCTCTTATTTCTTGGAGAATGATGGAGTGCTCATGATGTTCCACCCTTAATTGTTCCACATTATTGCTCAAACCTTCTAAGGAAGTGTTGAGTTGCTCCCAATAGTTGTTTGGAGGAAAGTGCATCCCTTGAGGCATCTCAGGGATTTCTTGATGATGAGCTTCCTCATGCACCTCTTGAGAACCGTGAGGGGTCTCTCTTGCTTGCTCCATCCTCTTCTTGGTGATGGGCTTATCCTCTTCAATGAGGATGTCTCCTTCTATGATAACTCCAGCTGAGTAACATAGATGGCAAATAAGGTGAGGAAAAGCTAGCCGTGCCATGGTTGAAGGCTTGTCGGCTATTTTGTAGATTTCATTGGAGATGACCTCATGAACTTCTACTTCCTCTCCAATCATGATGCCATGAATCATGATGGCCCGATCCACAGTAACTTCAGATCGGTTGCTAGTAGGAATGATGGAGCGTTGAATAAACTCCAACCATCCTCTAGCTATAGGCTTGAGGTCCAGTCTTCTTAATTAGACTGGCTTGCCTTTGGAGTCTCTCTTCCATTGAGCTCCTTCCACACATATGTCC
>NW_026264996.1:42031-42875 GCF_000817695.3 Arachis duranensis | reverse complement strand
CATTGGCATAGAACTCTTGAACCATTAAGATTCCGACTTGTTGCATGGGGTTGGTTATGACTTCCCAACCTCTTCTTCGGACTTCATGTCGGATCTTCGGATACTCATTTTTCTTGAGCTTGAAAGGGACCTCAGGGATCACCTTCTTCTTTGCCACAACATCATAGAAGTGGTCTTGATGGCTCTTGGAGATGAATCTTTCCGCCTCCCATGACTCGGAGGTGGAAGCTTTTGCTTTCCCTTTTCCTTTTCTAGAGGATACTCCGGCCTTAGGTGCCATTGGTAATGGAAAAACAAAAAAAAGCTTATGCTTTTACCACACCAAACTTAAAATATTGCTCGCCCTCGAGCAATAAAAGAAAGAAGAGAAGGAGAAGAAGAAGAAAATATGGAGGAGAGGGAAAGAAGTTGGTTCGGCTAGGTGAAGAAGGAGGGGTTGTGTTGTGTGAAAATGAAGTAGAATGGAAGGGTATTTATAGGGAGAGGGGGGGAGGTATGTTCGGCCATTTTGGGTGGGAATGGGTGGGAAATTGGTTTTGAATTTTTGAAGGTAGGTGGGGTTTATGGGGAAGGGTGGTTGGATGTGAGTGGTGAATGGGGTAATTGGGAAGAGGAATTGAGGTGATTGGTGAAGGTTTTTGGGAAGTGTGATATGGGGAAGAGTGAAATAGGATTAGGAGAGTGTGATTAGGATTAAAAGGTAAGGTGGGAATATGTTAGGTGGGGATCCTGTGGGGTCCACAGATCCTGAGGTGATCCTGTGGGGTCCACAGTTCCTGTGGTGTCAAGGAATTCCATCCCTGCACCAAATAGGCATGTAAAATGCCTTCGTGCATCATTCTGG
>NW_026264996.1:41303-41690 GCF_000817695.3 Arachis duranensis | reverse complement strand
CTGTTTTTGATTCTGTTTTTAATTTTTATGATTTTTTCGTGACTCCTCATGATCATGTACCTAATAAAACACAAAATAACAGTGATATAAAATAAAAATTAGATAAATAAAATTGGGTTGCCTCCCAACAAGCGCTTCTTTTAATGTCAATAGCTTGACAGTGGCTCTTATGGAGCCACAAGGTGATCAGGTCAATGTTGTGTAGTCCCAACACCAAACTTAGAGTTTGGTTGTGGCCTCACAACACCAAACTTAGAGTTTGACTGTGTGGGCTCTTCTTGACTCTGAACTGAGAGAAGCTCTTCATGCTTACTCTCTTCTGTCACAGAGGGGTGGCCATGTGCCTTAAGCACAAGGTAGTCCCCATTCAATTGAAGGACTAATTCC
>NW_026264996.1:40341-41192 GCF_000817695.3 Arachis duranensis | reverse complement strand
TAGTGTCTAAGATTATGAAATCAGCAGGTATGTAAAGGCCTTCAACCTTTACTAGTACGTCCTCTACTATTCCATAAGCTTGTCTCAATGACTTGTCTGCCAATTGTAATGAGAACAAGGCAGGTTGTACCTCAATGATCCCCAGCTTCTCCATTACAGAGAGTGGCATTAGATTTATCCCTGACCCCAGATCACACAGAGCCTTTTTAAAGATCATGGTGCCTATGGTACAGGGTATTAAGAACTTGCCAGGATCTTGTTTCTTTTGAGGTAGAATTTTCTGAATCCAAGTATCCAGTTCATTGATGAGCAAGGGAGGTTCACTTTCCCAAGTCTCATTACCAAATAACTTGGCATTCAGCTTCATGATAGCTCCTAAATATTGAGCAACTTGCTCTCCAGTTACATCTTCATCCTCTTCTGAGGAAGAATAGTCTTCAGAGCTCATGAATGGCAAAAGGAGATTTAATGGAATCTCTATGGTCTCTATATGAGCCTCAGATTCCTTTGGATCCTTAAGAGGAAACTCCTTCTTGCTTGAGGGGCGTCCCAGGAGGTCTTTCTCACTAGGATTTTCGTCCTCCTCCTCCCTTGTGCATTCGACCATATTGACTATGTCAATGGCTTTGCACTCTCCTTTTGGATTCTCTTCTGTATTGCTTGGGAGAATACTAGGAGGAGTTTCAATGACTTTCTTACTCAGCTGGTCCACTTGTGCCTCCAGATTTCTAATGGAGGATCTTGTTTCACTCATGAAACTGAAAGTGGCTTTTGACAGATCAGAGACTACATTGGCTAAATTAGAAGTGTTTTGTTCAGAATTCTCTGTCTGTTGCTGAGAAGATGATGGA
>NW_026264996.1:33292-36862 GCF_000817695.3 Arachis duranensis | reverse complement strand
ACACCCTTAATCTATGGTGTGTAGAAACTCCACCGTTGAAAATACATAAGTGATAGGTCCAGGCATGGCCGAATGGCCAGCCCCCAAACGTGGTCACCAGACCGAATGATCAAAAAGCTCTTAATAAACTAGTAAAAAGTTCTATTTATACTAAACTAGCTACTAGGGTTTACAGATGTAAGTAATTGATGCATAAATTCACTTCTGGGGCCCACTTGGTATGTGTTTGGGCTGAGCTTGATCTATCCATGAGCTAAGGCTTCTCTTGGAGTTGAACGCCAAGTTGTAACGTGTTTTGGGCGTTCAACTATGGTTCGTGACGTGTTTCTGGCGCTTGACTCCAGAATGCAGCATGGAACTGGCGTTGAGTGCCAGTTTACGTCATCAAATTCCGAATAAAGTATGGACTATTATATATTGCTGGAAAGCTCTGGATGTCTACTTTCCAACGCCGTTGAGAGCGCGCCATTTGGAGTTCTGTACCTCCAGAAAATCCATTTCGAGTGCAGGGAGGTCAGATTCCAACAGAATCAGCAGTCCTTTTGTCAGCCTTTTTCAGAGTTTTGCTCAAATCTCTCAATTTCAGCCAGAATTTACCTGAAATCACAGAAAAACACACAAACTCATAGTAAAGTCCAGAAATGTGAATTTAACATAAAAACTAATGAAAACATCCCTAAAAGTAGCTTAAACTTACTAAAAACTACCTAAAAACAATGCCAAAAAGCGTATAAATTATCCGCTCATCAGAGGAGCCTGCCGAAGATGAGGCCATTACGGCTTGCCTTTAGGTGTCCTCCTCTGGATGTCATTTAAAAAACATGGTCAGAACAATGTAAAAAAAACTGGAAAAAAAATCTGTCAGCACAACGAAAAAGAAAAAAAATCGGAGGAGTCTGCTGAAGATGAAAAAAAACCAGTCAGCACAACGTGAAAAAAAATTGGAGGAGCCTGCTGAAGATGAGGCCATTACGGCTCACCTTTAGATGTCCACCTCTGGATAGCGTCATTTAAAGAACAAGGGTCAGCACAACGTAAAAAAAAATGGTCACCACAAGCTAAAAAAAGGGAAAAAAACTGGTCAACACAACGAAAAAAAAAACTGAAAAAAAACCAGTCAGCACAACGTAAAAAAAAATCGGAGGAGCCTGCCTAAGATGAGGCCATTACGGCTCGCCTTTAGGTGTCCTCCTCTGGATAGCGTCATTTAAAGAACAAGGGTCAACACAATGTAGAAAAAAGATCGGTCAGCACAACCTAGAAAAATGGAAAAAACCGGTCAGCACAACGAAAAACAAAACGGTCAGCACAACGTAAAAAAAAACCGGTCAGCACAACGTATAAAAAAATGGAAAAAAATTGATCAGCACAACGTAAAAAAAAATTGGAAGAGCCTATCGAAGATGAGGCCATTACGGCTCGCCTTTAGGTGTCCACCTCTGGATGTCATTTAAAGAACAAGGGTCAGCACAATGTATAAAAAATGGAAGAAAAACTGGTAAGCACAACGAAAAAAAAATAAAAAAAATAAAAAAACAAAAAAATAAATGAAAAACAAAAAAAATCGGAGGAGCCTGCCGAAGATGAGGCCATGATGGCTTGCCTTTAGGTGTCCTCCTCTGGATAGCATCATTTAAAGAATAAGGGTAAGCAAAACATAAAAAAAAAACCGGTCAGCACAACACAAAAAATGAAAAAAACCGGTCAGAACAACGTAAAAAAAAAATCAGAGGAGCCTGCCGAAGATGAGGCCATTATGGCTCGCCTTTAGGTGTCCTTCTCTGGATAGCGTCATTTAAAGAACAAGGGTCAGCGCAACGTAAAAAAAAAACAATCGGTCAGCACAACCTAAAAAAATGGAAAAAGAACCGGTCAGCACAACGTAAAAAAATAGGAGGAGCCAGCCAAAGATGAGGCCATTACGGCTCGCCTTTAGGTGTCCTCCTCTGGATAGCATCATTTAAAGAACAAGGGTCAGCACAACGTAAAAAAAAGACCAGTCAGCACAACCTAAAAAAATGGAAAAAACCGGTCAGCACAACGAAAAACAAAACGGTCAGCACAACGTAAAAAAAAAACCGGTCAGCACAACGTATAAAAAAATGGAAAAAAAATTGATCAGCACAACGTAAAAAAAAATTGGAAGAGCCTATCGAAGATGAGGCCATTACGGCTCGCCTTTAGGTGTCCACCTCCGGATGTCATTTAAAGAACAAGGGTCAGCACAATGTATAAAAAATGGAAGAAAAACTGGTAAGCACAACGAAAAAAAAATAAAAAAAATAAAAAACAAAAAAATAAATGAAAAACAAAAAAAATCGGAGGAGCCTGCCGAAGATGAGGCCATGATGGCTTGCCTTTAGGTGTCCTCCTCTAGATAGCATCATTTAAAGAATAAGGGTAAGCAAAACGTAAAAAAAAAAAACCGGTCAGCACAACACAAAAAATAGAAAAAAAACCGGTCAGAACAACGTAAAGAAATAAATCAGAGGAGCCTGCCAAAGATGAGGCCATTACGGCTTGCCTTTAGGTGTCCTTCTCTGGATAGCGTGTCCTCCTCTGGATAGCATCATTTAAAGAACATGGGTGAACACATCGTAAAAAAAAAAACAGGTCAGCACAACGTAAAAAAAAACCGGTCAGCAAAACGTAAAAAAATGGAAAACAACCGGTTAGCACAAAGTAAAAAAAAAATCGGAGGAGCATGCCAAAGATGAGGCCATTACGGCTCCCCTTTAGGTGTCCTCCTCTAGATAGCGTCATTTAAAGAAAAAGGGTCTGCACAACGTAAAAAAAAACGGTTACCACAACCTAAAAAATGGTAAAAAATCGGTCGCACAACATAAAAAAAAATCGGAGGAGCCTGCCGAAAATGAGGCCATTACAGCTCGCCTTTAGGTGTCCTCCTCTGGATAGCGTCATTTAATGAAAAAGGGTCAGCACAACGTAAAAGAAAAAAACCGGTCAGCACAACCAAAAAAGATGGAAAAAAACGAGTCAGCACAACATAAAAAAATGGAAAATAAATCGATCAGTACAACCTAAAAAAAAATCGGAGGAGCCTACCGAAGATGAGGCCATTACGACTCGCCTTTAGGTGTCCTCCTCTGGATGGCGTCATTTAAAGAACAAGGGTCAGCACAACGTAAAGAAAAAAAACCGGTCAGCACAACGTAAAAAAATGGAAAAAAACCGGTCAGCACAAGGTAAAAAAAAACTGGAAAAAACCGTTCAGCACAACGTAAAAAAAAATCAGAGGAGCCTGCCAAAGATGAGGGCATTACGGCTCGCCTTTATGTGTCCTCCTCTGGATAGCGTCATTTAAAGAACAAGGGTCAGCACAACGTAAAAAAAAACGGTCAGCACAACCTGAAAAAAGGGTAAGAAACCGGTCAGCAAAACGTAAAAAAATGGAAAACAACCGGTTAGCACAAAGTAAAAAAAAAATCGGAGGAGCATGCCAAAGATGAGGCCATTACGGCTCGCCTTTAAGTGTCCTCCTCTGGATAGCGTCATTTAAAGAACAAGGGAGAGCACAACGTAAAAAAAAAAAACCGGTCAGCACAACGT
>NW_026264996.1:31287-33199 GCF_000817695.3 Arachis duranensis | reverse complement strand
AGGTGTCCTCCTCTGGATAGCGTCATTTAAAGAACAAGGGTCAGCACAACGTAAAAAAAAACCGGTCAGCACAACCTAAAAGAATGGAAAAAAACAGGTCAGCACAACGTAAAAGAAACTTGAAAAAAAATCGGTCATCACAACGTAAAAAAAATCGGAGGAGCCTGCCGAAGATGAGGCCATTACGGCTCGCCTTTAGTTGTCCTCCTCTGGATAGCATCATTTAAAGAACAAGGGTCAGCACAACGTAAAAAAAAAAACCGGTCAGCACAACGTAAAAAAAATTCCTAAAATAATCAGTCAGCACAACGAAAAAAATCGGAGGAGCCTGCCGAAGATGATGCCATTACGGCTAGCCTTTAGGTGTCCTCCTCTGGATAGCATCATTTAAAGAACAAGGGTCAGCAATACGTAAAAAAAAATGGTCAGCACAACCTAAAAAAATGGAAAAAAATACAGTCAGCACAACGTAAAAAAAAACTGGAAAAAAAATCGGTCAGCACAACGTAGAAAAAAATCAGAGGATCTTGCCGAAGATGAGGCCATAACGGCTGGCCTTTAGGTGTCCTCCTCTGGATAGCGTCATTTAAAGAACAAGGGTCAGCACAACGTAAAAAAAAAACCGGGCAGCACAACCTAAAAAAATGGAAAAAATCGGTCAGCACAACGTAAAAAAAATGGAAAAAAGCCGGTCAGGATAACGTAAAAAAAACCGGAAAACAACCGGTCAGCACAATGTAAAAAAAAATCGGAGGAGCCTGTCGAAGATAAGGCCATTACGGCTCGCCTTTAGGTGTCCTTCTCTGGATCGCGTCATTTAAAGATCAAGGGTCAACACAACGTAGAAAAAAAAACCAGTCAGCAAAACCTAAAAAATGAAAAAAAACCAGTCAGCACAACGTGAAAAAAAAAAATTGGAGGAGCCTGCTGAAGATGAGGCCATTACGGCTCACCTTTAGATGTCCACCTCTGGATAGCGTCATTTAAAGAACAAGGGTCAGCACAACGTAAAAAAAAAAGGTCACCACAAGCTAAAAAAAGGAAAAAAAAACCGGTCAACACAACGAAAAAAAACTGAAAAAAAAACCAGTCAGCACAACGTAAAAAAAAATCGGAGGAGCCTGCCGAAGATGAGGCCATTACGGCTCGCCTTTAGGTGTCCTCCTCTGGATAGCGTCTTTTAAAGAACAAGGGTTAGCACAATGTAAAAAAAAAACCGGTCAGCACAACCTAAAAAATGAAAAAAACCCGGTCAGCACAACGTAAAAAAAATTAGAGGAGCCTTCCGAAGATGAGGCCATTATGACTCGCCTTTAGGTGTCCTCCTCTGGATAGTGTCATTTAAAGAACAAGGGTCAGCACAATGTAGAAAAAAAACCGGTCAGCACAACCTAAAAAAATGGAAAAAACCGGTCAGCACAACGAAAAACAAAACGGTCAGCACAACGTAAAAAAAAATCGGTCAGCACAACGTATAAAAAAATGGAAAAAAAATTGATCAGCACAACGTAAAAAAAAATTAGAAGAGCCTATCGAAGATGAGGCCATTACGGCTCGCCTTTAGGTGTCCACCTCTGGATGTCATTTAAAGAACAAGGGTCAGCACAATGTATAAAAAATGGAAGAAAAACTGGTAAGCACAACGAAAAAAAATAAAAAAATTAAAAAACAAAAAAACAAATGAAAAACAAAAAAAAATCGGAGGAGCCTACCGAAGATGAGGCCATGATGGCTTGCCTTTAGGTGTCCTCCTCTGGATAGCATCATTTAAAGAATAAGGGTAAGCAAAACGTAAAAAAAAAAAAAAAAAAACCAAAAAAAAAAACGGAGGAGCCTACCGAAGATGAGGCCATTATGGCTCGCCTTTAGGTGTCCTTCTCTGGATAGCGTCATTTAAAGAACAAGGGTCAGC
>NW_026264996.1:27427-28231 GCF_000817695.3 Arachis duranensis | reverse complement strand
TAAAGCAAATGTTGAGTGTAAAAGAGGAAGTGGAAGAACAAGCTAGTGAGGAGGACAATCAAGAACGTCCAAACTCAAGGGAAACAGAGAGGCTCATGAAGGACAAGCTCATTGAACCACCAATTCAAAAAGCCCTGGATGAATACAAATCTCCAATAATCACACAGCAACCAAGTTTTGAATTCAAAGAAGTGAAGGCAACTAGCAAGAACACCAATTCTGTCCCTAATCCAGCAAGCAAGATCAATCAAGCCATTTGTAAAAGGAAGCTTGCTGAGGAAAGGCCAAGACAAGGGACACTAGCTGAATCTTTTCCTCCTTTGAGGTCATTCCTCTTAACCAATTGGAAGAAGAGGAAGAAAGTGAAGAACAACATGTCAAGCTAATGACACTAAAAGAGCATTTGTTGGGAGGTAACCCAACCGTAGGTAACATTTCTTCCCTGCTTTATTTTCTTTTTGTGGTTTGTTTAAATTTCAATAAATTGGCATATGATTACATTCTAAGTTTGGTGTTGCCTTGCAACAAATTGTTTTCAATCTTTTTGGATGATTGCATCAAATCAAAATTGAAAGTGACGCACCAAGATTCTAAGTTTGGTGTGCCACTTATTTTTCTATGCAATTCATTCAAGCAACACCACTTGTCTGCATAATCATATTGCCTTTTGCAGTGTTATTTTTCTTCTTCTTAGTTGGATAATTTTTGTTTTCTCTTTGTTTCATTTATTTACTTATTTTTAATGCTTCTTTCATTAACTAATTTTTGTTAATACATCACCAAAACATCCTTATTCATGACAGA
>NW_026264996.1:19476-26035 GCF_000817695.3 Arachis duranensis | reverse complement strand
ATTTGTGCTTAAATATTGAATGCTTTTGTGCTTAAATGATATATTTTCTTGATCTTTTAATTTTATAAATCTTGTAGGAAATAAGAAGAAAAAGAAGCAAAGAAGCATAAAAAAAGGAGAAAAAAAGAGCTTTGGGGTACATTTTGAAGTTGGGTACACTTTGGAGCCTTAGGCCACGCTTTTAAAAGCGTGGCCCATGACCAAATCAAGAAAGGAAGCAGCCAGCACGCACACGATCCTGCCCTTGCCAAGGGTAGGGCAGAATCGTGATGCAAAGTGTGGTTGGAAGCAAGAATTTTCGCTAAGTTAAAATCTGGCCGCACACAGCATGACCATGCCTACTTCTAAGGGCTATAACTTGAGCTACAGACGTCCAATTGATGTGCTTCCAGTTGCGTTGGAAAGCTGACATTCAGAGCTTTCCAACGATATATAGCAATCCATATTTGGCGCACAATTGAGGCAGGAACGAAAGGCATCTTTAAGGGCCATGAGAAAGCAAGAAACTAGGCCTTACTTTGGTGCCAAGAAAGCCAAGGAAATTAAGTAGCGTGTGTTTCGGCCATGGTTCGAACTTGGGACATCAAAGTGAAAACACCATATTTGGGGCAGCATTTGGGTTGGTGCACAAATCTGGCGCACCACACACAAATCTGGCGCACCAATTCTCTCCTGGCAGCACCACATTTTTCTGCCCTACCCTCCACGAGGGCA
The DNA here is from genome assembly GCF_000817695.3 of Arachis duranensis. Lineage (NCBI taxonomy): Eukaryota > Viridiplantae > Streptophyta > Magnoliopsida > Fabales > Fabaceae > Arachis > Arachis duranensis. The sequence goes on along the minus strand of NW_026264996.1, from coordinate 25,321 downwards.
GGGCAGCATCCTATGCACCAAGCTCAATTCTGGCGCACCAATTCCTGATTCTGGCAGCACCAAGGAATTTCTGGCGCACCAACTTTTCCTGCCCTGCCCTTGGTGCGGGCAGGGCAGCATCTGGCGCACCAAGGCCGCACCAGCTTGCACCACGGACGCACCACCATGCACCAATTTTCTGCCCTGCCCTCCACAAGGGCAGACCGCTCTCCACAAGAGGAGAGCAGCCTCCTGGGAGCAACATGGGCCAAAATTCAACTAAAATTCCATTTAAATTCAATTCCTCTCCAAATTATATCAAGGCCAACCAAACCCATTTCTCCTCAAATCCAAAGCAAGCAAAGCCCACTCAACATGACTCAAAGGCACATGGATCAATTAAGTTAGGATTTTCATTTTTGTAATTTGTTTTAATTTCATTTTCATTTTTCATTTTGTAAAGCCTATATAAAGGCATCAATTCCATCTTTGTAGGGGAGCTCTTTCCTTTATTTTTCTTCTGTCTTAAATTTGGGATTAAGAGTGAAGGAATTCTGTTTCATTCTTGATCTAAGATTGCTCTTTGTTATTTTTCTGCATAATTCAGTGAATTGAGTTTTGGATCCAAGTTTTTTTCTCTACGGCTTTCATCCAGCTATTGAAATTGAGCTGCATTTTACTTTCTGTTTCATTCCTCTTCTGCTACATTTACTTTTCTGCAATTTCCTTTCCTGTATTCTGCACTTTCACATCTTTGTTCACATTGAGCTTGATTTAATTTTCTGCACATTTACATTTTCTGCAATTTAAATTTCTAGTTGCTTAATCTATTGCTTCCTTTAATTTCCAGCACCCACTCCCCTTTACATTTAATGCAATTTACATTTCTTGTCATTTAAGATTCTTGCAATTTACATTTCTTGCTCTTTAAGTTACTTGCCAATTTACTTTCTGCATCTTTAAGATTTCTGCCATTTACTTTCTGTTGGCTACACTTCATCCAAATTCACTTCAATGTTAGCTTGACTAAACTAATCACCCACTAAAGTTGCTTGATCCATCAATCCCTGTGGGATCGACCTCACTCTTGTGAGTTATTATTACTTGATGCGACCCGGTACACTTGCCGGTTGGATTTGTGTGTTGGAAATTCGTTTTCCGCAAAAACACCATCAAGCACAACCTAAAAAAATGGAAAAAAAACCGGTCTGCACAACGTAAAAAAAATTGGAGGAGCCAGCCAAAGATGAGGCCATTACGGCTCGCCTTTAGGTGTCCTCCTCTCGATAGCATCATTTAAAGAACAAGGGTCAGCACAACGTAAAAAAAAAACCCGGTCAGCACAACCTAAAAAAATGGAAAAAACCGGTCAGCACAACGTAAAAAAAAAACCGTTTAGCACAACGTATAAAAAAATGGAAAAAAAATTGATCAGCACAACGTAAAAAAAAATTGGAAGAGCCTATCGAAGATGAGGCCATTACAGCTTGCCTTTAGGTGTCCACCTCTGGATGTCATTTAAAGAACAAGGGTCAGCACAATGTATAAAAAATGGAAGAAAAACTGGTAAGCACAACGAAAAAAAAATAAAAAAAATAAAAAAACAAAAAAACGTAAGCACAACGAAAAAAAATAAAAAAATTAAAAAACAAAAAAACAAATGAAAAACAAAAAAAAATCGGAGGAGCCTACCGAAGATGAGGCCATGATGGCTTGCCTTTAGGTGTCCTCCTCTGGATAGCATCATTTAAAGAATAAGGGTAAGCAAAACGTAAAAAAAAAAAAAACCGGTCAGCACAACACAAAAAATAGAAAAAAACCGGTCAGAACAACGTAAAAAAATAAATCAGAGGAGCCTGCCAAAGATGAGGCCATTATGGCTTGCCTTTAGGTGTCCTTCTCTGGATAGCGTCATTTAAAGAACAAGGGTCAGCACAACGTAAAAAAAAAATATAATCGGTCAGCACAATCTAAAAAAATGGAAAAAAACCGGTCAGCACAACGTAAAAAAAATCGGAGGAGCCTGCCAAAGATGAGGCCATTACGGCTCGCCTTTAGGTGTCCTCCTCTGGATAGCGTCATTTAAAGAACAAGGGTCAGCACAACGTAAAAAAAAATCGGTCAGCACAACCTAAAAACAATCGAAAAAAAACCGGTCTACACAACGTAAAAAAATGGAAAAAAAACCGGTTAGCACAAAGTAAAAAAAATCGGAGGAGCATGCCAAAGATGAGGCCATTACGGCTCCCCTTTAGGTGTCCTCCTCTAGATAGCGTCATTTAAAGAAAAAGGGTCTGCACAACGTAAAAAAAAAAACGGTTACCACAACCTAAAAAATGGTAAAAAACCGATCGCACAACGTAAAAAAAAATCGGAGGAGCCTGCCGAAGATGAGGCCATTACAGCTCGCCTTTAGGTGTCCTCCTCTGGATAGCGTCATTTAATGAAAAAGGGTCAGCACAACGTAAAAGAAAAAAACCGGTCAGCACAACCAAAAAAGATGGAAAAAAACGAGTCAGCACAACATAAAAAAATGGAAAATAAATCGGTCAGTACAACGTAAAAAAAAATCGGAGGAGCCTACCGAAGAAGAGGCCATTACGACTCGCCTTTAGGTGTCCTCCTCTGGATAGCGTCATTTAAAGAACAAGGGTCAGCACAACGTAAAGAAAAAAAACCGGTCAGCACATGGTAAAAAAAACAGGAAAAAACCGGTCGGCACAACGTAAAAAAAAAAATCAGAGGAGCCTGCCAAAGATGAGGGCATTACGGCTCGCCTTTAGGTGTCCTCCTCTGGATAGCGTCATTTAAAGAACAAGGGTCAGCACAACGTAAAAAAAAAAAACGGTCAGCACAACCTGAAAAAAAGGTAAAAAACCGGTCAGCAAAACGTAAAAAAATGGAAAACAACCGGTCAGCACAAAGTAAAAAAAAATCGGAGGAGCATGCCAAAGATGAGGCCATTACGGCTCGCCTGTAGGGGTCCTCCTCTGGATAGCGTCATTTAACCGGTCATCACAACGTAAAAAAAATAGGAAAAAAATCGGTCAGCACAACAAAAAAAAATCGGAGGAGCCTGCTGAAGATGAGGCCATTACGGCTCGCCTTTAGGTGTCCTCCTCTGGATATCGTCATTTAAAGAACAAGGGTCAGCACAATGTAAAAAAAAAACCGGTCAGCACAACCTAAATAAATGGAAAAAAAACAGGTCAGCACAACGTAAAAGAAACTTGAAAAAAAATCGGTCATCACAACGTAAAAAAAAATCGGAGGAGCCTGCCGAAGATGAGGCCATTACGGCTCGCCTTTAGTTGTCCTCCTCTGGATAGCATCATTTAAAGAACAAGGGTCAGCACAACGTAAAAAAAAAACGGTCAGCACAACGTAAAAAAAATTCCTAAAAAAATCAGTCAGCATAACGAAAAAAAATCGGAGGAGCCTGGCGAAGATGAGGCCATTACGGCTCGCCTTTAGGTGTCCTCCTCTGGATAGCATCATTTAAAGAACAAGGGTCAGCAATACGTAAAAAAAAAATTGGTCAGCACAACCTAAAAAAATGGAAAAAAAATACATTCAGCACAACGTAAAAAAAAACTGGAAAAAAAATCGGTCAGCACAACGTAGAAAAAAATCAGAGGAGCTTGCCGAAGATGAGGCCATTACGGCTGGCCTTTAGGTGTCCTCCTCTGGATAGCGTCATTTAAAGAACAAGGGTCAGCACAACGTAAAAAAAAAAAACCGGGCAGCACACCCTAAAAAAATGGAAAAAATCGGTCAGCACAACGTAAAAAAAAAGGAAAAAAGCCGGTCAGCATAACGTAAAAAAAACCGGAAAACAACCGGTCAGCACAATGTAAAAAAAAATCGGAGGAGCCTGTCGAAGATAAGGCCATTATGGCTCGCCTTTAGGTGTCCTTCTCTGGATCGCGTCATTGAAAGATCAAGGGTCAACACAACGTAAAAAAAAAAACCGGTCAGCAAAACCTAAAAAATGAAAAAAAACCAGTCAGCACAACGTGAAAAAAAAATTGGAGGAGCCTGCTGAAGATGAGGCCATTACGGCTCACCTTTAGATGTCCACCTCTGGATAGCGTCATTTAAAGAACAAGGGTCAGCACAACGTAAAAAAAAAAAGGTCACCACAAGCTAAAAAAAGGGAAAAAAACCGGTCAACACAACGAAAAAAAAAACTGAAAAAAAACCAGTCAGCACAACGTAAAAAAAAATCGGAGGAGCCTGCCGAAGATGAGGCCATTACGGCTCGCCTTTAGGTGTCCTCCTCTGGATAGCATCATTTAAAGAACAAGGGTCAGCAATACGTAAAAAAAAAATTGGTCAGCACAACCTAAAAAAATGGAAAAAAAATACATTCAGCACAACGTAAAAAAAAACTGGAAAAAAAATCGGTCAGCACAACGTAGAAAAAAATCAGAGGAGCTTGCCGAAGATGAGGCCATTACGGCTGGCCTTTAGGTGTCCTCCTCTGGATAGCGTCATTTAAAGAACAAGGGTCAGCACAACGTAAAAAAAAAAAACCGGGCAGCACACCCTAAAAAAATGGAAAAAATCGGTCAGCACAACGTAAAAAAAAAGGAAAAAAGCCGGTCAGCATAACGTAAAAAAAACCGGAAAACAACCGGTCAGCACAATGTAAAAAAAAATCGGAGGAGCCTGTCGAAGATAAGGCCATTATGGCTCGCCTTTAGGTGTCCTTCTCTGGATCGCGTCATTGAAAGATCAAGGGTCAACACAACGTAAAAAAAAAAACCGGTCAGCAAAACCTAAAAAATGAAAAAAAACCAGTCAGCACAACGTGAAAAAAAAATTGGAGGAGCCTGCTGAAGATGAGGCCATTACGGCTCACCTTTAGATGTCCACCTCTGGATAGCGTCATTTAAAGAACAAGGGTCAGCACAACGTAAAAAAAAAAAGGTCACCACAAGCTAAAAAAAGGGAAAAAAACCGGTCAACACAACGAAAAAAAAACTGAAAAAAAACCAGTCAGCACAACGTAAAAAAAATCGGAGGAGCCTGCCGAAGATGAGGCCATTACGGCTCGCCTTTAGGTGTCCTCCTCTGGATAGCGTCTTTTAAAGAACAAGGGTTAGCACAACGTAAAAAAAAAAAAAATCGGTCAGCACAACCTAAAAAATGAAAAAAACCCGGTGAGCACAACGTTAAAAAAAATTTGGAGGGAAATAAGTAAAAGATAATTTTTTTTTTGAATTTTTAATTATGAGAGAGAAAAACAACAAAAATACTCAATGCATGAAATTTTTAGATCAAAACAATGAATGCATGCAAGAATGCTATGAATGTCAAGATGAACACCAAGAACACTTTGAAGATCATGATGAACATCAAGAACATAATTTTGAAAAATTTTTTGATGCAAAGAAAACATGCAAGACACCAAACTTAGAAATCTTTAATGCATGGACTCTAACAAGCAAAAAATGCATATGAAAAACAACAAACAACACAAAACAAGAAATCATCAAGATCAAACAAGAGGACTTATCAAGAATAACTTGAAGATCATGAAGAACACTATGAATGCATGGGATTTTCGAAAAATGCAAGAAAAATTTTTAAAGCATGCAATTAACACCAAACTTAAAAATTGACTCAAGACTCAAACAAGAACACAAAAATATTTTTAGTTTTTATGATTTTCTAATTTTTTTGTATTTTTATTAATTTTTTCGAAAATAATGTTAGGAAAAACTAAAAAGAAAAGAAAAATTTTGAAAAAGATTTCTGAAAAGAAAATTACCTAATCTGAGCAACAAGATGAACCGTCAGTTGTCCATACTCGAACAATCCCCAGCAACGGCGCCAAAAACTTGGTGGACGAAATTGTGAT
>NW_026264996.1:12678-18622 GCF_000817695.3 Arachis duranensis | reverse complement strand
ACACCCTTAATCTATGGTGTGTAGAAACTCCACCGTTGAAAATACATAAGTGATAGGTCCAGGCATGGCCGAATGGCCAGCCCCCAAACGTGGTCACCAGACCGAATGATCAAAAAGCTCTTAATAAACTAGTAAAAAGTTCTATTTATACTAAACTAGCTACTAGGGTTTACAGATGTAAGTAATTGATGCATAAATTCACTTCTGGGGCCCACTTGGTATGTGTTTGGGCTGAGCTTGATCTATCCATGAGCTAAGGCTTCTCTTGGAGTTGAACGCCAAGTTGTAACGTGTTTTGGGCGTTCAACTATGGTTCGTGACGTGTTTCTGGCGCTTGACTCCAGAATGCAGCATGGAACTGGCGTTGAGTGCCAGTTTACGTCATCAAATTCCGAATAAAGTATGGACTATTATATATTGCTGGAAAGCTCTGGATGTCTACTTTCCAACGCCGTTGAGAGCGCGCCATTTGGAGTTATGTAGCTCCAGAAAATCCATTTCGAGTGCAGGGAGGTCAGATTCCAACAGCATCAGCAGTCCTTTTGTCAGCCTTTTTCAGAGTTTTTCTCAAATCCCTCAATTTCAGCCAGAATTTACCTGAAATCACAGAAAAACACACAAACTCATAGTAAAGTCCAGAAATGTGAATTTAACATAAAAACTAATGAAAACATCCCTAAAAGTAGCTTAAACTTACTAAAAACTACCTAAAAACAATGCCAAAAAGCGTATAAATTATCCGCTCATCAGAGGAGCCTGCCGAAGATGAGGCCATTACGGCTTGCCTTTAGGTGTCCTCCTCTGGATGTCATTTAAAAAACATGGTCAGAACAATGTAAAAAAAACTGGAAAAAAAATCGGTCAGCACAACGAAAAAGAAAAAAAATCGGAGGAGTCTGCTGAAGATGAAAAAAAACCAGTCAGCACAACGTGAAAAAAGAATTGGAGGAGCCTGCTGAAGATGAGGCCATTACGGCTCACCTTTAGATGTCCACCTCTGGATAGCGTCATTTAAAGAACAAGGGTCAGCACAACGTAAAAAAAAAAACGGTCACCACAAGCTAAAAAAAGGGAAAAAAACCGGTCAACACAACGAAAAAAAACTGAAAAAAACCAGTCAGCACAACGTAAAAAAAAATCGGAGGAGCCTGCCGAAGATGAGGCCATTACGGCTCGCCTTTAGGTGTCCTCCTCTGGATAGCGTCTTTTAAAGAACAAGGGTTAGCACAACGTAAAAAAAAAAACCGGTCAGCACAACCTAAAAAATGAAAAAAACCCGGTCAGCACAACGTAAAAAAAAAATTAGATGAGCCTTCCGAAAATGAGGCCATTATGACACGCCTTTAGGTGTCCTCCTCTGGATAGCGTCATTTAAAGAATAAGGGTCAACACAATGTAGAAAAAAATCGGTCAGCACAACCTAGAAAAATGGAAAAAACCGGTCAGCACAACGAAAAACAAAACGGTCAGCACAACGTAAAAAAAAACCGGTCAGCACAGCGTATAAAAAAATGGAAAAAAGATGATCAGCACAACGTAACAAAAAATTGGAAGAGCCTATCGAAAATGAGGCCATTACGGCTCGCCTTTAGGTGTCCACCTCTGGATGTCATTTAAAGAACAAGGGTCAGCACAATGTATAAAAAATGGAAGAAAAACTGGTAAGCACAACGAAAAAAAAAATAAAAAAAATAAAAAAACAAAAAAACAAATGAAAAACAAAAAAAATCGGAGGAGCCTGCTGAAGATGAGGCCATGATGGCATGCCTTTAGGTGTCCTCCTCTGGATAGCATCATTTAAAGAATAAGGGTAACCAAAACATAAAAAAAAAAAACCGGTCAGCACAACAAAAAAAATGGAAAAAATCGGTCAGAACAACGTAATGAAAAAAAATGAAAAAAATACCGGTCAGCACAACGTAAAAAAAAATCGGAGGTGCATGCCAAAGATGAGGCCATTACGGCTCCTCTTTAGGTGTCCTTCTCTGGATAGCGTCATTTAAAGAACAAGGGTCAGCGCAACGTAAAAAAAAAAAACAATCGGTCAGCACAACCTAAAAAAATGGAAAAAAACCGGTCAGCACAACGTAAAAAAAATCGGAGGAGCCAGCCAAAGATGAGGCCATTACGGCTCGCCTTTAGGTGTCCTCCTCTGGATAGCATCATTTAAAGAACAAGGGTCAGCACAACGTAAAAAAAAAAACCGATCAGCACAACGTAAAAAAAAATTCCAAAAAAAATCAGTCAGCACAACGAAAAAAAATCGGAGGAGCCTGCCAAAGATGAGGCCATTACGGCTCGCCTTTAGGGGTCCTCCTCTGGATAGCGTCATTTAAAGAACAAGGGCCAGCACAACGTAAAAAAAATGCAACCTAAAAAAATGTAAAAAAAATACGGTCAGCAAAACGTAAAAAAAAAACTGGAAAAAAATCGGTCAGCACAACGTAGAAAAAAATCAGAGGAGCCTGCCGAAGATGAGGCCATTACGGCTCGCCTTTAGGTGTCCTCCTCTGGATAGCGTCATTTAAAGAACAAGGGTCAGCACAACGTAAAAAAAAAACTGGTCAGCACAACCTAAAAAAATTGAAAAAATTGGTCAGCAGAACGTAAAAAAAATGGAAAAATGCCGGTCAGCATAACGTAAAAAAAACTGGAAAAAAACCGGTCAGCACAATGTAAAAATAAATCGGAGGAGCCTGTCGAAGATAAGGCCATTACGGCTCGCATTTAGGTGTCCTTCTCTACATCGCGTCATTTAAAGATCAAGGGTCAACACAACGTAAAAAAAAACCGGTCAGCACAACCTAAAAAATGAAAAAAACCAGTCAGCACAACGTAAAAAAACAATTGGAGTAGCCTGCCGAAGATGAGGACATTGCGGCTCGCCTTTAGGTGTCCTCCTCTAGATAGCGTCTTTTAAAGAACATGGGTTAGCACAACGTAAAAAAAAAATCGGTCAGCACAACCTAAAAAATGAAAAAAACCCGGTCAGCACAACGTAAAAAAAATTAGTGGAGCCTTTCGAAGATGAGGCCATTATGACTCGCCTTTAGGTGTCCTCTTCTGGATAGCGTCATTTAAAGAACAAGGGTCAGCACATTGTAGAAAAAAAAACCGGTCAGCACAACCTAAAAAAAATGGAAAAAACCGGTCAGCACAATGTAAAAAAAAAAACTGGAAAAAAAACCGGTCAGCACATCGAATAAAAAAACGGAGGAGCCTGCCAATGATAATTCCATTACGGCTCGCCTTTAGGTGTCCTCCTTTGGATAACGTCATTTAAAGAACAAGGGTCAGTACAATGGAAAAAAAATGGTCAGCACAACCGAAAAAAATGGAAAAAAACCGGTCAGCACAACGTAAAAAAAAAACTGGAAAAAAATCGGTCTGCACAATGTAAAAAAAAATTGGAGGAGCCTGCCGAAGATGAGGCCATTACGACTCGCCTTTAGGTGTCCTCCTTTGGATAGCGTCATTTAAAGAACAAGGGTCAGCACAACGTAAAAAAAAAAACCGGTCAGCATAACCTGAAAAAATGGAAAAAACCGGCCAGCACAATGTAAAAAAAATTGGAAAAAAACCGGTCAGCACAACGTAAAAAAAAATCGGAGGAGCCTGCCGAGGATGAGGCCATTACGGCTCGCCTTTAGGTGTCCTCCTCGGGATAGCGTCTTTTAAAGAACAAGGGTCAGCATAACGTAAAAAAATTGGAGAGAAAACCGGTCAGCACAACGTAAAAAAAAAAATCGGAGGAGCCTGCCAAAGGTGATGCCATTACGGCTCGCCTTTAGGTGTCATCCGATGGATAGCGTCATTTAAAGAACAAGGGTCAGCACAACCTAAAAAAATGGAAAAAACCGGTCAGCACAACGTAGAAAAAAATCTGGAAAAAATCGGTCAGCACAACGTAAAAAAAAATCAGAGGAGCCTGCCGAAGATGAGGCTATTACGGCTCACTTTTAGGTGTCCTCCTCTGGATAGCGTCATTTAAAGAACAAGGGTCATCCCAACGTAAAAAAACACCGGTCAGCACAACCTAAAAAAATGGAAAAAATCGGTCAGCAGAACGTAAAAAAAAAACTGGAAAAAAACCGGTCAGCATAACGTAAAAAAAATCGGAGGAGCCTGCCGAAGATGAGGCTATTACCGGTCGCCTTTAGGTGTCCTCCTCTGGATAGCCTCTTTTAAAGAACAAGGGTCAGCACAACGTAAAAAAAAAAACCGGTCAGCACAACCTAAAAGAATGGAAAAAAACCGGTCAGCACAACGTTAAAAAAACTTGAAAAAAAATCGGTCAGCACAACGTAAAAAAAAATCGGAGGATCCTGCCGAAGATGAGGCCGTTACGGCTCACCTTTAAGTGTCCTCCTCTGGATAGCGTCATTTAAAGAACAAGGGTCAGCACAACGTAAAAAAAAAAACGGTAAGGCAACCTAAAAAAATGGAAAAAAACCGGTTAGCACAATGTAAAAAAAAAGCGGGAAAAAAACTGTCAGCACAACGTAAAAAAAATCGGAGGAGCCTGCCAAAAATGAAGCAATTACGGCTCGCCTTTAGGTGTCTTCCTCTAGATAGCGTCATTTAAAGAACAAGGGTCAATACAACATAAAAAAAAAACAAAAAAAAAATCGGACGAGCCTGCCGAAGATGAGGCCATTACGGCTCCCCTTTTGGTGTCCTCCTCGGGATAGCATCATTTAAAGAACAAGGGTCAGCACAACGTTAAAAAAAATGGTCAGCACAACTTAAAAAAATGGAAAAAAAATTGGTCAGCACAACGTAAAAAAAACTAGAAAAAAACCGGTCAGCACAACGAAAAAAAAATCAGAGGAGACTGCCGAAGATAAGGCCATAACGGCTCACCTTTAGGTGTCCTCCTCTCGATAGCGTCATTTAAAGAACGAGGGTCAGCACAACGTAAAAAAAAAAAAAACCGGTCAGCACAACCTAAAAAAAATGGAAAAAAACCAGTCATCACAACGTAAAAAAAACTGGAAAAAAATCGGTCAGCACAAAGTAAAAAAAAATCGGAGGAGCCTGCCGAGGATGAGGCCATTACAGCTCGCCTTTAGGTGTCCTCCTCGGGATAGCGTCTTTTAAAGAACAAGGGTCAGCACAACGTAAAAAAAATTGGAGAAAAAACCGGTCAGCACAACGTAAAAAAAAAATCGGAGGAGCCTGCCAAAGGTGATGCCATTACGGCTCGCCTTTAGGTGTCCTCCTCTGGATAGCGTCATTTAAAGAACAAGGGTCAGCACAACGTAAAAAAAAAACCTGTCAGCACAATCTAAAAAAATGGAAAAAAACTGGTAAGCACAATGTTAAAAAAACTTGAAAAAAATCGGTCAGTACAATGTAAAAAAAAATCGGAGGAGCCTGCCGAAGATGAGGCCGTTACGGCTCGCCTTTAGGTGTCCTCCTCTGGATAGCTTCATTTAAAGAACAAGGGTCAGCACAACGTAAAAAAAAATTGGAGAAAAAACCGGTCAGCACAACGTAAAAAAAAAATCGGAGGAGCCTGCCGAAGGTGAGGCTATTACGGCTCGCCTTTAGGTGTCCTCCTCTCGATAGCATCATTTAAAGAACAAGGGTCAGCACAACGTAAAAAAAATGGTCAGCACAAGCTAAAAAAATTTTAAAAAAACCGGTCAGCACAACGTAAAAAAAAAAAACAGGAAAAAAACCGGTCAGCACAACGTAAAAAAAAATCGGAGGAGCCTCCCGAAGATGAGGCCATTACGGCTCACCTTTAGGTGTCCTCCTCTAGATAGCGTCATTTAAAGAACAAGGGTCAGCACAACGTAAAAAAAAGCCTGGAAAAAAAATGGTCAGCACAATGTAAAAAAAAATCAGAGGAGCCTGCCGAAGGTGAGGCCATTACTGCTCGCCTTTAGGTGTCCTCCTCTAGATAGCGTCATTTAAAGAACAAGGGTCAGCACAATGT
>NW_026264996.1:8058-12653 GCF_000817695.3 Arachis duranensis | reverse complement strand
TGAAAAAAAAAAAAAAAAACCGGTCAGCACAACCTAAAAAAATGGAAAAAAAACCGGTCAGCACAACATAAAAAAAACTGGAAAAAAACTGGTTAGCACAACGTAAAAAAAAAATCGGAGGAGCCTGCCGACGATGAGGCCATTACGGCTCGCCTTTAGGTGTCCTCCTCTGGATAGCGTCATTTAAAGAACAAGCCTCAGCACAACGTAAAAAAAAACCGGTCAGCACAACCTAAAAAAATTGGAAAAAAACCGGTCAGCACAACGTAAAAAAATCGGAGGAGCCTACCGAAGATGAGGCCATTACGGCTCGCCTTTAGGTGTCCTCCTCTGGATAGCGTCATTTAAAGAACGAGGGTCAGCACAACGTAAAAAAAAACGGTCAGCGCAACCTTAAAAAATGGAAAAAAAACCGATCAGCACAACGTAAAAAAAAAACTGGAAAAAAACCGGTCAGCATAATGTAAAAAAAATTGGAGGAGCCTGCCGAAGATGAGGCAATTACGGCTAGCCTTTAGGTGTCCTCCTCTCAATAGCGTCATTTAAAGAACAAGGGTCAGCACAACGTAAAAAAAAACTGGAAAAAAAATCGGAGGGGCCTGCCGAAGATGAGGCCATTACGGCTCCCCTTTAGGTGTCCTCCTCGGGATAGCGCCATTTAAAGAACAAGGGTTAGCACAACGTAAAAAAAAAACTAGAAAAAAAATCGGTCAGCACAACGTAAAAAAAAAATTTGAGGAGCCTGCCGAAAGTGAGGCCATTACGGCTCGCCTTTAGGTGTCCTCCTCTGGATAGCGTCATTTAAAGAACAAGGGTCAGCACAACATAAAAAAAACGGTCAGCACAACCTAAAAAAATAAAAAAAAACCGGTCAACACAACGGAAAAAAAATCGGAGGAGCCTCCCAAAGATGAGGCCATTACGGTTTGCCTTTAGGTGTCCTGTTCTGGAAAGCGTCATTTAAAGAACAAGGGTCAGCACAACGTAAAAAAAAAACCGGTCAGCACAACATAAAAAAATGGAAAAAAAACCGGTCAGCACATCGTAAAAAAAAATCAGAAGAGCCTGCCGAAGATGATGCCATTACGGCTCGCCTTTAGGTGTCCTCCTCTGGATAGCGTCATTTAAAGAACAAGGGTCAGCACAACGTAAAAAAAAACGGTCACCCAACCTAAAAAAATGGAAAAAAACTGGTCAGCACGTAAAATAAATTGGAAAAAAAACCGGTCAGCACAACGAAAAAAAAAAACGGAAAGCACAATGAAAAAAAATAATAAAAAACCGGTCAGCACAACGGAAAAAAACAAAATAGGAGGATCCTGCCGAAGATGAGGCCATTACGGCTCCCCTTTAGGTCTTCTCCTTGGGATAGCGTCATTTAAAGAACAAGGGTCAGCACAACGTAAAAAAAAACTGAAAAAAAAAATCGGAGGAGCCTGCCGAATATGAGGCCCTTACGGCTCCCCTTTAGGTTTCCTCCTCGGGATAGCGTCATTTAAAAAACAAGTGTCAGCACAATGTTAAAAAAAATGGTCAGCACAACCTAAAAAAATGGAAAAAAACCGGTCAGCACAACGTGAAAAAAAACTGGAAAAAAAACCGGTCAGTACAACAAAAAAAAATCGGAGGAGCCTGCCGAAGATGAGGCCATTACGACTCGCCTTTAGGTGTCCTCCTCTGGATAGCGCCATTTAAAGAACAAGGGTCAGCACAACGTAAAAAAAACGGTCAGTACAACATAAAAAAAAAACTGGAAAAAAAAACCGGTCAGCACAACGTAAAAAAAATCGGAGGAGATTCCCAAAGATGAGGCCATTACGGCTTGCCTTTAGGTGTCCTGCTCTGGAAAGCGTCATTTAAAGAACAAGAGTCAGCACAACGTAAATAATAAAAAAAACGGTAAGCACAACCTAAAAAAATGCAAAAAAAAACCGGTCAACACATCGTAAAAAAAATCAGAGGAGCCTGCCGAAGATGAGGCCATTACGGCTCACCTTTAGGTGTCCTCCTCTGGATAGCGTCATTTAAAGAACAAGGGTCAGCACAACGTAAAAAAATGGTCAGCCCAACCTAAAAAAATGGAACAAAACCGATCAGCACAACGTAAAAAAAATTGAAAAAAAAACCGGTCAACACAACGAAAAAAAAACGGAAAGCACAACGAAAAAATGGATAAAAAACCAGTCAGCACAACGGAAAAAAACAAAATAGGAGGATCCTGCCGAAGATGAGGCCATTACGGCTCGCCTTTAGGTGTCCTCCCCGGATAGCGTCATTTAAAGAACAGGGGTCAGCACAACGTAAAAAAAAACAGTCTGCACAACCTAAAAAAAACAGAAAAAAACTGGTCACCACAACGTAAAAAAAAAACTGGAAAAAAACCGGTCAACACAACGTAAAAAAAACGGAGGAGCCTGCCAAAGATGAGGCAATTACGGCTCGCCTTTAGGTGTCCTCCTCTGGATAGCGTCATTTAAAGAACAAGGGTCAGCACAACGTAAAAAAAAAAACGAAAAAAAATCGGAGGAGCCTGCCGAAGATGAGGCCATGACGGCTTCCCTTTATGTGTCTTCCTTGGGATAGCGTCATTTAAAGAACAAGGGTCAGCACAATGTTAAAAAAAATGGTCAGAACAACCTAAATAAATGGAAAAAAACCGTTAAGCACAACGTAAAAAAAATCTGGAAAAAAAACTGGTCAGCACAACGAAAAAAAATCAGAGGAGCCTGCCTAAGATGAGGCTATTACGGCTCGCCTTTCGGTGTCCTCCTCTGGATAGCGTCATTTGAAGAACAAGGGTCAGCACAACGTAAAAAAAATGGTCTGCACAACCTAAAAAATGAAAAAAAACCGGTCAGCACAACGTAAAAAAAAAACTGGACAAAAACCGGTCAGCACAACGTAAAACAAAAAATCGGAGGAGCCTGCAAAAGATGAGGCAATTACAGCTCGCCTTTAGGTGTCCTCCTTTGGATAACGTCATTTAAAGAACAATGGTCAGCACAACGTAAAAAAAAACCTGAAAAAAAAATCGGAGGAGCCTACCGAATATGCCATTACGGCTCCCCTTTGGGTGTCCTCCTCGGGATAGCGTCATTTAAAGAACAAGTGTCAGCACAACGTTAGAAAAAAAATGGCCAGCATAACCTAAAAAAATGGAAAAAAATCGGTCAGCACAACGTAAAAAAAAAACTGGAAAAAAACCGGTCAGCACAACGAAAAAAATCGGAGGAGCCTGCCAAAGATGAGGCTATTACGGCTTGCCTTTAGGTGTCCTCCTCTGGATAGCATCATTTAAAGAACAATGGTCAGCACAACGTAAAAAAAAAATCGGTCAGCACAACCTAAAAAAATGGAAAAAAAACCGGTCATCACAACGTAAAAAAAAACTGGAAAAAAATCGGTCAGCACAACGTAAAAAAAATCGGAGGAGGCTGCCAAAGATGAGGCCATTACGACTCGCCTTTAGGTGTCCTCCTCTGGATAGCGTCATTTAAAGAACAAGGGTCAGCACAACATAAAAAAAATGGTCAGCACAACATAAAAAAATAAAAACAAAACGGTCAGCACAACGTAAAAAAAAACTGGAAAACAACCGGTCAGCACAACGTAAAAAAAAATGGGAGGAGCCTCCCGAAGATGAGGCCATTACGGCTAGGCTTTAGGTGTCATCCTCTGGATAGCGTCATTTAAAGAACAAGGGTCAGCACAATGTAAAAAAAACTGGAAAAAAAATGGTCAGCACAACGTAAAAAAAAATCGGAGGAGCCTGCCGAAGGTGAGGCCATTACTGCTCTGCTTTAGGTTTCCTCCTCTGGATAGCGTCATTTAAGGAACAAGGGTCAGCACAACGTAAAAAAAAAACCGGTCGGCACAACCTAAAAAATGGAAAGCAAACCGGTCAGCACAACGTAAAAAAAAACTGGAAAAAATCGGTCAGCACAACGTAAAAAAATATCGGAGGAGCCTGCCGAAGATGAGGCCATTATGGCTCGCCTTTAGGTGTCCTCCTCTGGATAGCGTCATTTAAGGAACAAGGGTCAGCACAACGTAAAAAAAAAAAAATCGGTCGGCACAACCTAAAAAAATGGAAAAAAATCGGTCAGTACATCGTAAAAAAAATCAGAGGAGCCTGCTGATGAGCGGATAATTTGTATACTTTTTGGCATTGTTTTTAGTATGTTTTTTATATGATCTAGTTAGTTTTTAGTATATTTTTATTAGTTTTTAGTTAAAATTCACTTTTCTGGACTTCACTATGAGTTTGTGTGTTTTTCTGTGATTTCAGGTATTTTCTGGCTGAAATTGAGGGACCTGAGCAAAAATCTGATTCAGAGACAAAAAAGGACTGCAGATGCTGTTGGATTCTGACCTCCCTGCACTCAAAGTGGATTTTCTGGAGCTACAGAAGCCCAATTGGCGCGCTCTTAACGGCGTTGGAAAGTAGACATCCTGGGCTTTCCAGCAATATATGATAGTCCATACTTTGCCCAAGATTTGATGGCCCAAACCGGCGTTCAAAGTCACCTTAAGAAATCCCAGCGTTAAACGCTGGAACTGGCACCCAAATGGGAGTTAAACGCCCAAACTGGCAC
>NW_026264996.1:4857-5734 GCF_000817695.3 Arachis duranensis | reverse complement strand
TTTTCAATCAAATCTTTTTCAAAATCAGTTTCTTTCTATTTTCAAAGATACTTACTATCAATTAATGATTTGATTCAACATTTCAAGTATGTTGCCTTTTCTGTTGAGAAAGGTTTAATGTTTGAATCATATCTTTTCTTGTTAGTCAAGTTTTTAATTTTCAAATCAAATCTTTTTAAAAAAAATGTTTTTCAAATCATATCTTCTCAATCACATTTTTTTAAAACCAATCATATCTTCCTAACAACATCTTTTCCAAAATAGTTTTCAATCAAATCTTTCTGATTTCTAATTTCAAAACCTTTTTCAAAAATCACTTGATTTCTTTTCCTTCTTCATTTTCGAAAATTAAGTAGTGTTTTTCAAAAATGTTTTAAATTTTTCACTTAATTTTCGAAAATGACTTCCCTCATTCTCACATCCTTCTACTTATGGACTAACACTATCCCTTAATGCAAAATTCGAACTCCATCTCCTTTGTTAAGTTCGAATTTCCACTTCTGTCTTCTACTCTTCTTTTCCTCTGACACCTAAAGGAATCTCTATACTGTGACATAGAGGATTCCACACTTTCTTGTTCTCTTCTCTTTCTTATGAGCAGGAGCAAAGACAAAGGCATTCTTGTTGAGGCTGATCCTGAACCTGAAAGGACATTGAAGAGAAAGCTAAGAGAAGCCAAAGCACAACTCTCTTTAGAGCACTTGAACGAACTCTTCAAGGAAGAAGAACAAATGGCAGCCGAAAACAACAACAATGCAAACAATGCAAGGAAGGTGCTGGGTGACTTTTCTGCACCTACTCCTGATTTCTATGGGAGAAGCATCTCTATCCCTGCCATTGGAGCAAACAACTTTGAGCTTAAGCCTCAATTAGTTTC
>NW_026264996.1:0-365 GCF_000817695.3 Arachis duranensis | reverse complement strand
TATCTTGAATTTGTGGTTCATGAATGTTGGCTCTTGAAAGAATGATGAAAAAGGAGACATGTTAATGAGGATCTGAAAAATCATTAAAATGATTCTTGAAGCAAGAAAAAGCACTTTCAAAAAAAAAAACGAAAAAAAAATGAAAAAAATAGAGAAATAAGAGTTGTGATCCAAGGCAAATAAGAGTGTGCTTAAGAACCCTGGACACCTCTAATTGGGGACTTTAGCAAAGCTGAGTCACAATCTGAAAAGGTTCACCCAATTATGTGTCTGTGGCATGTATTTATCCGGTGGTAATACTGGAAGACAGAGTGCTTTGGGCCACAGCCAAGACTCAATAAATAGCTATGTTCAAGAATCATCAT
>NW_026264995.1:1545-51926 GCF_000817695.3 Arachis duranensis | reverse complement strand
ATTTGTTTACAAGTGCAGCTAAAAAAAGTCAACTGTCTAGGTGTAGCATTATCCGGTGAATAAAAAATAAAAAATATTTTTTAAAAAATAAAAATCTTTAAAAAACTAAATTTTTTAATTTTGAATTCTAGTTTTTTATCTGACCGGTTTTTTCCAGTTTTTTATTTTTTTTAGGTTGTGCTGACCGATTTTTTTACGTTGTGCTGACCGGTTTTTGCCCTTTTTTTACGTTGTGCTGACCGGTTTTTTTTTGCTGACCGGTTTTTTTTAGGTTGTACTGACCGGTTTTTTTTACGTTATGCTGACCATTTTTTTTACAGTGTACTAACCGGTTTTTTTCCCTTTTTTATGTTGTGCAGACAGGTTTTTTTTATTTTTTTGTTTTTTTTGTTTTTTTTTTGACCAGTTTTTTTCTAGTTTTTTTTACCGGTTTTTTTCTAGTTTTTTTGCTGACCGGTTTTTTTCCAACTTTTTTTTGCTGACCGGTTTTTTTTCCAGTTTTTTTAGGCTGTGCTGATTTTTTGCTGACCGGCTTTTTTCCAATTTTTTTGTTTTTTTTAGGTTGTGCTGACCAATTTTTTTTTGTGCTGACCGGTTTTTTCTAGTTTTCTTTTAGGTTGTGCTGATCGATTTTTTTTTGCTGACCGGTTTTTTTTCTATTTTTTTGTTATTTTAGGTTGTGCTGACCTTTTTTTTTTGCTGACCGGTCACCCCTTTTTTTTAAGTTGTGCTGACCAGTTTTTTTCCTTTTTTTTACGTTGTGCTGACTATTTTTTTTACGTTGTGTAGACTTTTTTTTTTGCTGACCGGTTTTTTCTAGTTTTTTTCCTGACCGGGTTTTTTTTCCCATTTTTTTGTTTTTTTAGGTTGTGCTGACCGTTTTTTTTCTGACCGGTTTTTTTCTAGTTTTTTTTGCTGACCGGATTTTTTTCCAGTTTTTTTGTTTTTTTAGGTTGTACTGACCTTTTTTTTTTGCTGACTAGTCCCCCCTTTTTTTACGTTGTCCTGACCGGTTTTTTTCCTTTTTTACGTTATGCTGACCGATTTTTTTTTGTGCTGACCAATTTTTTTCCAGTTTTTTTGTTTTTTTAGGTTGTGCCGACGGTTTTTTTTTTTTGCTGACCGATTTTTTTTCCAGTTTTTTGTTTTTTTAGGTTGTGTTGACCGGTTTTTTTTTACGTTGTGCTGACCATTTTTTTACAGTGTGCTGACTAGTTTTTTTCCCTTTTCTACATTATGCAGACAGGTTTTTTTTATTTTTTTTGTTTTTTTGTTTTGTTTCTTTTGTTTTTTTGACTGGTTTTTCTATTTTTTTTACCAGTTTTTTCCAGTTTTTTTAGGTTGTGCTGACCGGTCTTTTTTTTTTGCTGATCGGTCCCCTCTTTTTTTTTTACATTGTGCTGACCGGTTTTTTTCCCTTTTTTTTGCTGACCGGCTTTTTTTCCAGTTTTTTTAGGTTGTGCTGACCGGTTTTTTTGTGCTGACCGGTTTTTTTTCCATTTTTTGTTTTTTTAGGTTGTGCTGACCTTTTTTATTTTACTGACCGGTCCCCACCATTTTTTACATTGTGCTGACCGGTTTTTTTCTCTTTTTTTTATGTTGTGCTGACCGTTTTTTTTTGCTGACCGATTTTTTCCAGTTTTTTTGTTTTTTTAGGTTGTGCTGACCGGTTTTTTTTACATTGTGCTGACCAATTTTTTCCCTTTTTTTGCGTTGTGCTAACTGGTTTTTTTTTGCCGACCCATTTTTTTCAGTTTTTTTTAGGCTGTGCTGACCATTTTTTTTGCTGACCGGTCCCCCTTTTTTTTTACGTTGTGCTGACCGGTTTTTTTCTTTTTTTTTTACGTTGTGCTGACCGTTTTTATGCTGACCGGTTTTTTTCTAGTTTTTTCCCTGACCGGTTTTTTTCCAATTTTTTTTAGGTTGTGCTGACTGGTTTTTTTTTACGCTGTGCTGACCGGATTTTTCCCTTTTTTTACGTTGTGCTGACCGATTTCTTTTTTGCTGACCAGTTTTTTTTCCAATTTTTTTGTTTTTTTAGGTTGTGCTGACCGTTTTTTTTTATCCGTTGTGCTGACCAGTTTTTTCCCCTTTTTATACGTTGCGCTGACCGATTTTTTCTGTTTTTTTTGTTTTTTTGTTTTTTTTTTTGTTTTTTGTTTTTTTTGCTGACCGATTTTTTTCTACTTTTTTTTGCTGACCGATTTTTTCCAATTTTTTATTTTTTTTTGGTTGTGCCGACCAGTTTTTTTTTTTACGTTTTGCTGACCGGTTTTTGCCCCTTTTTTTACGTTGTGCTGACCGATTTTTTTCCATTTTTTTTAGGTTGTGCTGACCATTTTTTTTATGTTGTGCTGAGCATTTTTTTTACAATGTGCTGACCGGTTTTTTCCTTTTTTTACGTTGTGCAGACAGGTTTTTTTTTTGTTTTTTTGACCGGTTTTTTCTAGTTTTTTTACCAGTTTTTTCTATTTTTTTGCTGACCGGTTTTTTCCAACTTTTTTTTTGCTAATCGATTTTTTTCTTTTTTTTCAGGTTGTGCTGACTGGTATTTTTTACCGATTTTTTCCAGTTTTTTTTGTTTTATTAGGTTGTGCTGACCGATTTTTTTTGCTAACCGGTCCCCCCTTTTTTTTTACGTTGTGCTGACCGGTTTTTTTCCTTTTTTTACGTTGTGCTTACCCTTTTTTTGTTGACCGGCTTTTTTTCCAGTTTTTTGTTTTTTTAGGTTGTGCTGACTGGTTTTTTTTGTGCAGACCGGCTTTTTCTAGTTTTCTTTTAGGTTGTGCTGACCGATTTTTATTGCTGACAGGTTTTTTTCCATTTTTTTGTTTTTTTAGGTTGTGCTGACCTTTTTTTTTTGCTGACCGGTCCCCCTTTTTTTATGTTGTGCTGACCGGTTTTTTTCCTTTTTTTACGTTGTGCTGACCGTTTTTTTTTGCTGACCAATTTTTTCCAGTTTTTTTGTTTTTTTAGGTTGTGCTGACCGTTTTTTTTACGTTGTGCTGACCGGTTTTTTTTTTTGCTGACCGATTTTTTTCCAGTTTTTTTGTTTTTTTAGGTTGTGCTGACCGTTTTTTTTTTGCTGACCGGTCCCCCCTTTTTTTACGTTGTGCTGTCCTTTTTTTCCTTTTTTTTACGTTGTGCTGACCTTTTTTTTTACGTTGTGTAGACCGTTTTTTTTTTGTTGATTGGTTTTTTTCTAGTTTTTTTTCCTGGCCGGTTTTTTTCCAGTTTTGTTTTTAGGTTGCGTTGACCGGTTTTTTTTACGCTGTGCTGACCGGTTTTTTCCCTTTTTTTACGTTGTGCTGACCGATTTTTTTTTGCTGACCGGTTTTTTTCCAGTTTTTTTGTTTTTTAGGTTGTGCTGACTGTTTTTTTATACGTTGTGTTGACCGGTTTTTTTGTTTTTTATTTTTTTTGTTTTTTGTTTGTTTTGTTATTTTTTGCTGACCGATATTTTTTGTAGTTTTTTTTGCTGACCGGTTTTTTTTCTAGTTTTTTTGTTTTTAGGTTGTGCTGATCGGTTTTTTTTACGTTGTGCTGACCAGTTTTTTCCCATTTTTTACGTTGTGCTGACCGGTTTTTTTGCTTACCAGTTTTTTTGTTTTTTTAGGTTGTGCTGACCTTTTTTTTTCGCTGACCGGTCCGCCCCTTTTTTTTTACGTTTTTCTGACCAGTTTTTTTCACTTTTTTTACGTTGTCCTGACCATTTTTTTTGCTGACCGATTTTTTTCCAGTTTTTTTATTCTTTTAGGTTGTGCTGAGCGGTTTTTTTTTTGCTAACCGGTTTTTTCTAGTTTTTTTGCTGATCGGATTTTTTTCCAGTTTTTTTGTTTTTTTAGGTTATACTGACCATTTTTTTTGCTGACTAGTCCCCCCTTTTTTTACGTTGTCTTGACCAGTTTTTTTCCTTTTTTACGTTGTGCTGACCGATTTTTTTTGTGCTGACCAATTTTTTTCCAGTTTTTTTTTAGGTTGTGCTGACCGGTTTTTTTTTGTGCTGACCGGTTTTTTCTAGTTTTCTTTTAGGTTGTGCTGACCAATTTTTTTTGCTGACCGGTTTTTTTCCATTTTTTTGTTTTTTTAGGTTGTGCTGACCTATTTTTTTGCTGACCGGTCCCCCCTTTTTTTTACGTTGTGCGGACCGGTTTTTTTTCTTTTTTTTACGTTGTGCTGACTATTTTTTTTAGGTTGTGTAGACCGTTTTTTTGCTGACCGGTTTTTTCTAGTTTTTTTTTCCTGACCGGGTTTTTTTCCAATTTTTTTATTTTTTTAGGTTGTGCTGACCGGTTTTTTTTTGCTGACCGATTTTTTTCTAGTTTTTTTGTTGACTGGATTTTTTTCCAGCTTTTTTGTTTTTTTAGGTTGTACTAACCGTTTTTTTTGCTGACTAGTCCCCCCTTTTTTTACCTTGTCCTGACCGGTTTTTTTCCTTTTTTACGTTGTGCTGACCGATTTTTTTTTGTGCTGACCAATTTTTTTGTTTTTTTAGGTTGTGCCGACGGTTTTTTTTTGCTGACCGATTTTTTTCCAGTCTTTTGTTTTTTAGGTTGTGCTGACCGGTTTTTTTTACGTTGTGCTGACCATTTTTTTACAGTGTGCTGACCCGTTTTTCCCCTTTTTTACATTGTGCAGACAGGTTTTTTTTTGTTTCTTTTGTTTTTTTTTTGTTTTTTGACCGGTTTTTTCTATTTTTTTTACCAGTTTTTTTAGGTTGTGTTGACCGGTCTTTTTTTTTTGCTGATGGTCCCCTCTTTTTTTTACGTTGTGCTGACCAGTTTTTTTCCCTTTTTTTCACGTTGTGCTGACCTTTTTTTTTGCTGACCGGCTTTTTTTCCATTTTTTTAGGTTGTGCTGACCGGTTTTTTTTTGTGCTGACTGGTTTTTTTCCATTTTTTGTTTTTTTAGGTTGTGCTGACCATTTTTATTTTGCTGACCTGTCCCCCATTTTTTTACGTTGTGCTGTCCGATTTTTTCCTTTTTTTTTACGTTGTGCTGACTGTTTTTTTTACGTTGTGTAGACCATTTTTTTTGCTGACTGGTTTTTTTCTATTGTTTTTTCCTGGCCAGTTTTTTTAGGTTGTGCTGACCGATTTTTTTTTGCTCACCGGTTTTTTTCCCAGTTTTTTTGTTTTTTTAGGTTGTGCTAACTGTTTTTTTATATGTTGTGCTGACCGATTTTTTTGTTTTTAATTTTTTTGTTTTTTGTTCTTTTCTTTTTTTTTTGCTGACCGATTTTTTTTCTAGTTTTTTTTGCTGACCGGTTTTTTTTCTAGTTTTTTTGTTTTTAGGTTGTGCTGACCGATTTTTTTTTACGTTGTGCTGACCGGTTTTTTCCCATTTTTTATGTTGTGCTGACCGGTTTTTTTTTGCTTACCAGTTTTTTTTCCAGTTTTTTTGTCTTTTTAGGTTGTGCTGACCTTTTTTTTTTGCTGACCGGTCCGCCCCTTTTTTTTACGTTTTTCTGACCAGTTTTCTTCGATTTTTTTACGTTGTCCTGACCGTTTTTTTTTGCTGACCGATTTTTTCCAGTTTTTTTGTTTTTTTAGGTTGTGCTGACCGGTTTTTTTTATGTTGTGCTGACCTGTTTTTTCCCTTTTTTTACGTTGTGCTGACCGTTTTTTCTTTGCTGACCAATTTTTTTTGCAGTTTTTTTGTTTTTCTAGGTTGTGCTGACCGTATTTTTTTTGCGGACCCGTCCCCCCGCTTTTTTTTACGGTGTGCTGACTAGTTTTTTTCCGTTTTTTTTACGTTGTGCAGACCCTTTTTTTTTGCTGACCGATTTTTTTCCAGTTTTTTAGGCTGTGCTGACCGTTTTTTTACGCTGTGCTGACCGGTTATTTTTTCTTTTTTTTTACGTTGTGCTGACCGATTTTTTTTGCTGACCAGTTTTTTTTCTAATTTTTTTGTTTTTTTAGGTTGTGCTGACTGTTTTTTTTATACGTTGTGCTGACCGGTTTTTTCCCTTTTATACGTTGTGCTGACCGGTTTTTTTGTTTTTTGTTTTTTTTTGTTTTTTTTCTAACCGATTTTTTTCTAGATTTTTTCCAATTTTTTTGTTTCTTTAGGTTGTGCTGACCGGTTTTTTTCCTTTTTTTACGCTGTGCTGACCGGTTTTTTTTTTGCTGACCAGTTTTTTCCAGTTTTTTTGTTTTTTTAGGTTGTGCTGACCGGTTTTTTTTATGTTATGCTTACCGTTTTTTTTACAGTGTGCTGACCGATATTTTTCCTTTTTTTACGTTGTGCAGACAAGTTTTTTTTTTGTGTTTTTTTTTACCATTTTTTTCTAGTTTTTTTTATCGGTTTTTTTCTATTTTATTTTGCTGACCGGTTTTTTTCCAACTTTTTTTTTGCTGACCGGTTTTTTTTCCAGATTTTTTAGGTTGTGCTGACTGGTTTTTTTACCGGTTTTTTCCAATTTTTTTTGTTTTTTTAGGTTGTGCTGACCGATTATTTTGTGCTGACCGATTTTTTCCAGTTTTTTTTGGGTTGTGCTGACTGGTTTTTTTTGCTGACCGATTTTTTTTCTAGTTTTTTTTTGCTGGCCGGTTTTTTTCTATTTTTTTGTTCTTAGGTTGTGTTGACCGGTTTTTTTTACGTTGTGCTGACCGATTTTTTTCCGTTTTTTTGTTTTTTTAGGTTGTGCTGACCTTTTTTTTGCTGACCGGGCCCCCCTTTTTTTTACGTTTTTCTGACCAGTTTTTTTTCCCTTTTTTTACGTTGTCCTGACCGTTTTTTTTGCTGACCGATTTTTTTCCTGTTTTTTTATTTTTTAGGTTGTGCTAACCGGTTCTTTTTATGTTGTGCTGACCGTATTTTTTTTTGCTGACCGGTCCCCCCGCTTTTTTTTTACGTTGTGCTGACCAATTTTTTTCTTTTTTTTACGTTGTGCAGACCGTTTTTTTTGTGCTGAC
Source organism: Arachis duranensis (assembly GCF_000817695.3). Lineage (NCBI taxonomy): Eukaryota > Viridiplantae > Streptophyta > Magnoliopsida > Fabales > Fabaceae > Arachis > Arachis duranensis. Next base: position 45,009 of record NW_026264995.1, on the reverse strand, counting down.
CGATTTTTTTCAGGTTTTTTGTTTTTTTTTGTTGACTGGTCCCCCCTTTTTTTTACGTTGTGCTGACCGGTTTTTTTCCATTTTTTACGTTGTGTAGACCATTTTTTTTGCTAACCGGTTTTTTTCTTTTTTTTTCTGATCGATTTTTTTCTAGTTTTTTTTAGCTTGTCTGATCGGTTTTTTTTGCTGACCGGTTTTTTTCCAGTTTTGTTGTTTTTTTAGGTTGTGCTGACTGTTTTTTTTCTTTCTTTTTTTTTGGATGACTGGTCCACCCCTTTTTTTTACGTTGTGCTGACTGATTTTTTCCCTTTTTTTACGTTGTGCTAACGTTTTTTTTGCTGACGGGCATTTTTTCCAGTTTTTTTAGGTTGTGCTGACTGTTTATTTTGTGCTGACCGATTTTTTCCAGTTTTTTTTTGGGTTGTGCTGACTGGTTTTTTTTGCTGACCGGTTTTTTCCCTTTTTTTGTTTTTTTTCGGTTGTGCTGACCTTTTTTTTTGCTGACCGGTCCCCCCTTTTTTTTACGTTGTGCTGACCAGTTTTTCCTTTTTTTATACGTTGTGCTGACCATTTTTTTTTCTGACCGAATTTTTTCCAATTTTTTGTTTTTTTTAGGTTGTGTTGACCGGTTTTTTTCCAATTTTTTTATTTTTTTAGGTTGTGCTGACCGTTTTTTTTGCTGACCGGTCCCCTTTTTTTTTACGTTGGGCTGATCGGTTTTCTTCTTTTTTTTATGTTGTGCTAGCATTTTTTTTACGTTGTGTAGACCATTTTTTTGCTGACCGGTTTTTTTCTAGTTTTTTTCCTGACTGTTTTTTTTTTCAGTTTTTTTTAGGTTGTGCTGACCGCTTTTTTTACGCTGTGCTGACCGGTTTTTTTCCTTTTTTTACGTTGTGCTGACCGGTTTTTTTTGCTGACCGGTTTTTTTCCAATTTTGTTGTTTTTTTAGGTTGTGCTGACCTTTTTTTTCTTTCTTTTTTTTTGCTGACTGGTCCACCCCTTTTTTTTACGTTGTGCTGATGGATTTTTTTCTATTTTTTACGTTGTGTTGACCGATTTTTTTCCAGTTATTTTATTTTTTTAGGTTGTGCTGAACGGTTTTATTTTTACGTTGTGCTGACCGTTTTTTTTTGCTGTCCGGTTTTTTTCTAGTTTTTTTTACCGATTTTTTTCCATTTTTTTGCGTTTTCTAGGGTTTTTTAGAGTTTTTTCGGGTTTTTATGGTTTTTTATGGTTTTCTAGGGTTTTTAAGATTTTTTGGGTTTTTTAGGGATTTTTAAGATTTTTAGAGTTTTTCGGGTTTTTTTGGGTTTTTTTATGGTTTTTATGGTTTTTTATGGTTTTCTAGGGTTTTTAAGGTTTTCTAGTGTCTTTAGGGTTTTCTAGGATTTTTAAGATATTTTAGGCTTTTCTAGGTTTTTTAGTGTTTTTTCGGATTTGCTATGGTTTTTAGTGTTTTCTTAGGGTTTTTTAGAATTTTCTAAAGTTTTTAGGTTTTTCTAGTGTTTTTTTAGGAATTTTTAGGGTTTTTTGGGTTTTTTAGGGTTTCTTATGATTTGTAGGGTTTTTTATCGGTTTCTAGTGTCTTTTAAGGTTTTCTAGGGTTTTTAGGATTTTTTAGGATTTTCTAGGGTTTTTAGGGTTTTTTAGAGTTTTCTAGAGTTTTAGGGTTTTTTTATGTTTTCTAGGTTTTTTAGGATTTTTTAGAGTTTTGTAGGATTTTTTAGGTTTTCTAGCGTTTTTAGGGTTTTTAGGAGTTTTTTAGATTTTCTAGGGTCTTTTAGGATTTTTACGGTTTTTTAGGGTTTTCTAGGATATTCTAGAATTTTCTGGGGTTTTTAAGGTTTTTAGAGTTTTCTAGGGTTTTTTTCGGTTTTCTAGAGTTTTTAGGATTTTTTTAGGGTTTTCTAGGGTCTTTAGGATCTTTTTATGTTTTCTAGGGTTTTTTTAGGGTTTCTACGATTTTTAGGGGTTTTAGGGTTTTTAGTGTTTTTAGGGTTTTTAGGGGTATTTTGAGGGTTTTTAAGGATTCTCTAGGAAATTTTAGGGATTTTTAGAATTTTTAGAGTTTTTAGGGTTTTCTAGGGTTTTTAGAGTTTTTTAGGGTTTTCTATGGTTTTTTTAGGGTTTTTAGAAAATCCTATAATATCCTAAAAATCCCTAAAAAACCGTAAAAACCGTAAAAATCCTAAAAAATCCTAGAAAATCCTAAAACCCTTATAAATCCTCTAAAAACCCTAAAAATTTTAGAAAATCCTAAAATATCCTAGAAATCCTAGAAAAACCCTAAAAACCCTAGAAACCCTAGAAAACCATTAAAAAAAACAAAAACCCTAAAATATCCAAAAAACCCTAAAAAATTCTAAAAACCCTAGAAAACCCTAAAAAAATCCTAAAAATCATAGAAAATCCTAAAAAAACCTTGAAAACACTAAAAAATCCTAGAAAACCCTAAAAAACCTTAAAAATCCTAAAGACCATTAAAAATGATAGAAAATCCTAAAAAAACCTAAAAGCCCTAAAAACCATAGAAATCCCTAAAAAACCCTAGAAAACTATGAAAAATCCTAAAAAACCCTAGAAACCCATAAAAACCTAAAGTGTGTCTCTACGGTTTTTTAGGATTTTCTAGGGTATTTTAGTGTTTTTAGGGTTTTCTAAGGTTTTTAGGGTTTTTAGGGGGTTTTTGGGTTTTCTAGAATTTTTTAGGGTTTTTTGGGTATTTAGGGTGTTTAGGGGTTTTTTGGGGTTTTTTTAGGATTTTTAGAGGTTTTTAGGGCTTTGTAGGATTTTTCAGGGTTTTTTAGTGTCTTCTAGGATTTTTAAGAGTTTCTTGCATTTTCTAGGATTTTCGAGAGTTTTTTCGGGTTTTTATGGGTTTTTATGGTTTTCTAGGGTTTTAAAGATTTTTTGGGTTTTTTAGGAATTTTTAGGGTTTTTAGAGTTTTTAGTTTTTTTTGGGTTTTTCATGGTTTTTAGAGTATTTTAAAGTTTTCTAGGACTTTTAAGGTTTTCTAGTATTTTTAGGATTTTCTAAGATTTTTAAATTATTTTAGGCTTTTTTAGGTTTTTTAGTGTTTTTTCGGATTTGCTATGGTTTTTAGTGTTTTTTAGGGTTTTTTAAGGTTTTTAGGGTTTTCTAGGATTTTTTAGAGATTTTTAGGGTTTTTTTTGGGTTTTCTAGCGTTTCTTATGATTTGTAAGGTTTTTTATGGGTTTCTAGTGTTTCTTAAGGTTTTGTAGGATTTTTAGGGTTTTCTAGGATTTTTAGGGTTTTTTAGAGTTTTCTAAAGAGTAGGATTTTTTTATGTTTTCTAGGTTTTTTAGGATTTTTTAGAGTTTTGTAGGATTTTTTAGGTTTTCTAGTGTTTTTAGGGTTTTTAGGGGTTTTTTCGATTTTCCTAGTCTTTTAGGATTTTTACGGTTTTTTAAGGTTTTCTAGGATATTCTAGGATTTTCTGGGGTTTTTAAGGTTTTTAGGGTTTTCTAGAGTTTTTTTGGGTTTTCTAGAGTTTTTAGGATTTTTTTAGGATTTTCTAGGGTCTTTAGGATCTTTTTATGTTTTCTAGGGTTTTTTTAGGGTTTCTACGATTTTTAGGGGTTTTAGGGTTTTTAGTGTTTTTAGGATTTTTAGGGTTTTTAGGATTTTTTCGATTTTTTAGGGTTTTCTAGGATATTATAGGATTTTCTAAAAACCCTAAAAAAACCATAGGAAATCCTAAAAAACCCTAAAAACCCTATCAAACACTAAAAAACGCTACAAAACCTTAAGAAATTCTAAAAACCACAGAAAATCCTAAGAAATTCTAAAAACCCTAGAAAACCCTAAAAACTCCAGAAAACACTAGAAAACCTAAATAACCCCTGAAAACTCTAAAAATCCTAAAAATCCCTAAAATTTCCTAGAGAATCCTAAAAAACACTATAAAAAACCCTAAAAACCCATAAAAAACCCTAAAATCCCTAAAAAAACCCTAGAAAAATCCCAAAACCCTTCTTAAATCCCCTAAAAACCCTTTATAAATCCTAGAAAACCCTAAAAAATACTAGAAACCCTAGAAAACCATAAAAAAACTAAAATACCCTAAAATATTCTAAAAACCCTAAAAAATCCTAAAAATCCTAGAAAACCCTAAAAAATCCTATAAATCCTAGAAAACCCTAAAAAATCCTTGAAAACACTAAAAAATCCTAGAAAGCCATAAAAACTTAAAAATCCTGAAGACCATTAAAAACGATAGAAAATCCTAAATAAACCTAAAAACCCTAAAAACCATTGAAAACCCTAAAAAATCCTAGAAAACCATGAAAAATCCTAAAAAACCCTAGAAAATCATAAAAATCCTAAAGTGTATCTCTAAGGTTTTTTAGGTTTTTCTAGGGTATTTTAGGGTTTTTAGGGTTTTCTAGGGTTTTAAGGGTTTTTAGGGTTTTTAGGGGGTTTTTGGATTTTCTAGAATTTTTTAGGGTTTTTTGGGTATTTAGGGTGTTTAGGGTTTTTTTTGGATGTTTTACGGTTTTTAGGGGTTTTTAGGGCTTTGTAGGATTTTTCAGGGTTTTTTAGTGTCTTCTAGGGTTTTTAAGAGTTTCTTGCGTTTTCTAGGGTTTTCTAGAGTTTTTTCGGGTTTTTATGGTTTTCTAGGGTTTCTAAGATTTTTTTTGGTTTTCTAGGGATTTTTAGGGTTTTTAGAATTTTTTGGGTTTTTTTGGGTTTTTTATGGTTTTTAGGGTTTCTTATGGTTTTCTAGGATTTTTAAGGTTTTCTAGCGTTTTTAGGATTTTTAATATATTTTAGGCTTTTCTAGGTTTTTTAGTGTTTTTTTCGGATTTGCTATGGTTTTTAGTGTTTTTTTTAGGGTTTTTTGGGTTTTCTAAGGTTTTGCTATGGTTTTTATGGTTCTTAGGTTTTCTAGGGTTTTTTAGGGATTTTTAGGATTTTTTGGGCTTTCTAGGGTTTCTTATGATTTGTAGGATTTTTTATGGGTTTCTAGTGTTTTTTAAGGTTTTTTAGGGTTTTTAAGATTTTTAGGGTTTTCTAGGGTTTTTAGGGTTTTTTAGAGTTTTCTAGAGTTTTAGGATTTTTTTATGTTTTCTAGGGTTTTTAGGATTTTTTAAGGTTTTTAGAGTTTTTCGGATTTTTTTTGAGTTTTTTATGGTTTTTAGGGTTTTTTATGGTTTTCTAGGGTTTTCTAGGGTTTTTAGGATTTTTTGGAGTTTTGTAGGATTTTTTAGGTTTTCTAGCGTTTTTAGGTTTTTTAGGGGTTTTTTGGATTTTCTAGGGTCTTTTAGGATTTTTACGGTTTTTTAGGATTTTCTTGGATACTAGGATTTTATGGGGTTTTTAAGGTTTTTAGGGTTTTCTAGAATTTTTTTTGGTTTTTCTAGAGTTTTTAGGGTTTTTTAGGGTTTTCTAGGGTCTTTAGGGTCTTTTAGGTTTTCTAGGGTTTTTTAGGGTTTTCTAGGATTTTTAGGGGTTTTAGGATTTTTAAAATTTTTAGAGTTTTTAGAGTTTTTTAGGTCTTTTTAGGATTTTTTAGGATTCTTAGTATTTTCTATAGTTTTTTATATTTTTCTAATGTTTTTAGGATTTTTTAGGGGTTTCCTACGGTTTTCAGGAGATTTTAAGATTTTCTGAGATTTTTAGAGTATTTTAGGATTTTCTAGGATTTTTAGGATTTTTTTAGGATTTTCTAAAAATCTAAAAAACCTAGGAAACCCTAAAAAACTGTAAAAACCCTAGAAAATTCTAAAAAATTCTAAAAACTTTAGAAAATCCTAAAAACCCTAAAAACCATAGAGAACCCCAAAATACTCTAAAAACACCTGAAAACCCTAAAAACCCCTAAAAAGCCTAGAAAACCCTATAAAATCCTAGAAAACACTAAAAAACACTAAGAAATCCTAGAAAGCCCTAGAAAATCTTAAAAAATTCTAAAAACCATAGAAAACCCTAAAAAACTCTAGAAACCCTAGAAAACCCTAAAAACTCTAGAAAACCCTAGAAAACCTAAATAACCCCTAAAAACTCTAAAAATCCTAAAAATTCCTAAAATTCCCTGGAGAATCCTAAAAAATCCTAAAAAACCCTAAAACACCTAAAAACCCTCAAATCCCATAAAAAAACCCTAAAATCCCAAGAAAACCCTAAAAATATAAACCACCCCTAAACACCCTAAAAATTTTAGAAAACCCTAAAATATCCTAGAAATACTAAAAAAACTCTAAAAACTTTAGAAAATCCTAAAAAATACTAGAAACCCTAGAAAACCATAAAAAACACTAAAAAACCCTAAAATATCCTAAAAACCCTAAAAAAATCCTAAAAACCCTAGAAAACCCTAAAAAACCCTAGAAATCCTAGAAAACCATAAAAAATCCTAAAAATCCTAAAAAATCCTAGAAAACCCAAAAAAACCCCAAAAAACTCTAAAAATCCTAAATATCCCTAAAAAACTTAGAAAACCCTAAAAAGCCCTAAAAAACTGTAAAAACCCTAGAAAATTCTAAAAAATCCTAAAAACTTTAGAAAATCCTAAAAACCGTAAAAACCATAGAGAACCCCAAAATACTCTAAAAACACCTGAAAACCCTAAAAACCCATAAAAAGCCTAGAAAACCCTATAAAATCCTAGAAAACACTAAAAAACACTAAGAAATCCTAGAAAGCCCTAAAAAACCCTAAAACCCCTAAAAACCATAGAAAGCCCTAAAAAAATCCTAAAAATCCTAGAAAATCTTAAAAAATTCTAAAAATCATAGAAAATCCTAAAAAACTCTAGAAACCCTAGAAAACCCTAAAAACTCTAGAAAACCCTAGAAAACCTAAATAACCCCTAAAAACTCTAAAAATCCTAAAAATTCCTAAAATTCCCTGGAGAATCCTAAAAAATCCTAAAAAACCCTAAAACACCTGAAAACCCTAAAATCCCATAAAAAAAACCTTAAAAACCCAAGAAAACCCTAAAAATATAAACCACCCCTAAACACCCTAAAAATTTTAGAAACCCTAAAATATCCTAGAAATACTAGAAAAACTCTAAAAACTTTAGAAAATCCTAAAAAATACTAGAAACCCTAGAAAACCATAAAAAACACTAAAAAACCCTAAAATATCCTAAAAACCCTAAAAAAAATCCTAAAAACCCTAGAAAACCCTAAAAAACCATAGAAATCTTAGAAAACCATAAAAAACCCTAAAAATCCTAAAAAATCCTAGAAAACCCAAAAAACCCCAAAAAACTCTAAAAATCCTAAATATCCCTAAAAAACCTAGAAAACCCTAAAAAGCCCTAAAAACCATAAAATCCTAGAAACCCCTGAAAAATCCTAAAAAATCCTAAAATCCCTAGAAAATCCTAAAAACAAAAAAAAATCATAAAAACCCTAAAAACAGCAGAAAACCCTAAAACCCCTAAAAATCCTAGAAAATCCTAAAAAATCCTTGAAAACACTAAAAGATCCTAGAAAGCCCTAAAAAACCTTAAAAATCCTAAAAAACCATAGAAAACCCAAAAAAACCCTAAAACCCTAGAAAACCATGAAAAATCCTAAAAATCCTAAAAACTCTAGAAAACCCAAAAAATTCTTAAAAACCTAAAAAACCCTTGAAATTCCTAAAAACCGTACAAAAACCTAAAAACCCCTAAAAACACACGAAAACCCTAAAAAACTTTAAAAATCCTAAAGAAACCTAAAAAAACCCTAAGACACCATAAAAAACCCTAAAACCCTAAAAACCCTTGAAAAACCTAAAAAAACCCTAAAAACCTTAGAAAACCGTAAAAAACCCAAAAAATCATAGAAAACCCTAGAAAACCCTAAAATATCCTATAAACACTAGAAAACCCTAAAAACCCTAGAAAACCCTAAAAGACACTAAAAATCTTAGAAAACCATAAAAAATCCTTAAAATTCTAAAAAACCCTAGAAAACCCAAAAAAACCCCGAAAAACTCTAAAAACCCTAAAAATTCCTAAAAACCCTAGAAAACCCTAAACCCTAAACCCTAAAAAATTCTAGAAAACCCAAAAAACCCTAAACCCTAAATCCTAAAAACCCTAAAAAACACTAGAAACCCTAGAAAACCATAAAAAACTAAAAAACTCTAAAATATCCTAAAAACCCTAAAAAATCCTAAAAACCCTAGAAAACCCGAAAAAATTCTAAAAATCCTAGAAAACCCTAAAAAATCCTTGAAAACACTAAAAAAATCCTAGAAAGGCCTAAAAAACCTAAAAAATTTTAAAGACCATTAAAAACAATAGAAAACCCTAAAAAAACCTAAAAACCCTAAAAACCATAGAAAACCCAAAAAAAACTCTAGAAAATCATGAAAAATCATAAAGACCCTAGAAAACCATAAAAAACCTAAAGTGTTTTCTCTAAGATTTTTTAGGGTTTTTTAGGATTTTCTAGGGTCTTTTAGGATTTTTACGGTTTTTTAGGGTTTTCTAGGATATTCTAGAATTTTCTGGCGTTTTTAAAGTTTTTAGGTTTTCTAGGGTTTTTTTGGGTTTTCTAGAGTTTTTAGAGTTTTTTTAGGGTTTTCTTGGGTCTTTAGGATCTTTTAGGTTTTCTAGGTTTTTTTTAGGGTTTTCTAGGATTTTTAGGGGTTTAGAGTTTTTAGGATTTTTTGGGTTTTTAGGGGGTTTTTAGGGCTTCATAGGATTTATCAGGGTTTTTTAGTGTCTTCTAGGGTTTTTAAGAGTTTCTTGCATTTTCTAGGGTTTTCTAGAGTTTTTTCAGGTTTTTATGGTTTTTTATGATTTTCTAGGGTTTGTAGGATTTTTTGGGTTTTTTAACGTTTTTAGAGTTTTTCGGGTTTTTTTTTGGGTTTTTTTATGGTTTATAGGGGTTTTTATGGTTTTCTAAAAAACTTTAAAAACCCTAGAAAACCCTAAAAAATTCTAAAAACCCTAGAAAACCTTAAAAAACACTAAAAACCCATAAAAAAATCCTACAAATCATAAGAACCCCTAGAAAACCCAAAAAATCCTAAAAAACCCTAGAAAACCCTAAAAATCTTAGAAAAATCCTCAAATATCTTAAAAATCCTAGAATACTCTAAAAACACTAGAAAACCTTAAAAACCTTAGAAAACCATAAAAAACCATAAAAAAAAACCCGAAAAACTCTAGAAACCCTAAAATCCCTAAAAAACCTTAAAAATCTTAAAAACCCTAGAAAACCATAAAAAACCATAAAAAATCCGAAAAAAATCTAGAAAACCCTAGAAAATGCAAGAAACTCTTAAAAACCCTAGAAGACACTAAAAAACCCTGAAAAATCCTACAAAGCCTTAAAAACCCCTAAAAATCCTAAAAAACCCCAAAAAACCCCTAAACACCCTAAATACCCAAAAAACCCTAAAAAATTCTAGAAAACCCAAATACCCCCTAAAACCCCTAAAAAACCCTTAAAAGCCTAGAAAACCCTAAAAACCCTAAAATACCCTAGAAAATCCTAAAAAACCTTAGAGAAAACACTTTAGGTTTTTTATGATTTTCTAGGTTTTTTTAGGATTTTTCATGGTTTTCTAGGGTTTTGTAGGGTTTTCTGTGGTTTTTAGGGTTTTTAGGTTTTTTTAGGGTTTTCTATCGTTTTTAATGGTCTTTAGGAATTTTAAGGTTTTTTAGGGCTTTCTAGGATTTTTTAGTGTTTTCAATGATTTTTTAGGGTTTTCTAGGATTTTTAGGATTTTGTAGGGTTTTCTAGGATTTTTGGGATTTTTTAGGGTTTTTAGGATATCTTAGGGTTTTTTTGTTTTTTTATGGTTTTCTAGGGTTTCTAGTGTTTTTTAGGGGTTTCTAGGGTTTTTAGGATTTAGGGTTTAGGGTTTTTTGGGTTTTCTATAATTTTTTAGGGTTTAGGATTTTCTAGGATTTTTTAGGAATTTTTATAGTTTTTAGAGTTTTTGAGGTTTTTTTGGGTTTTCTAGGATTTTTTAGGATTTTAAGGGTTTTTATGGTTTTCTAGGATTTTTAGTGTCTTTTAGGATTTTCTAGGGTTTTTAGGGTTTCTAGTGTTTTTAGGATATTTTCGGGTTTTCTAGGTTTTTTATGATTTTTTTGGGTTTTTTACGATTTTCTAAGATTTTTAGGGTTTTTTTAGGTTTTTCTAGGGTTTTAGGGTTTTTTATGGTGTTTTAGGATTTTTTTAGGGTTCTTTAGGATTTTTAGAGTTTTTAGTGTTTTCGTGTGTTTTTAGGAGTTTTTAGGATTTTGTAGGTTTTTAGTATTTTCAAGGGTTTTTTTTAGGGTTTTTAGGGATTTTTTGGGCTTTCTAGGACTTTTAGGATTTTTTATGGTTTTCTAGGGTTTAGGGTTTTCTATGGTTTTTTAGGGTTGTTAGGTTTTTTAGGGTTTTCTATCGTTTTTTAATGGTCTTTAGGTTTTTTAGGGTTTTCTAGAATTTTTTAGTGTTTTCAAGGATTTTTTAGGGTTTTCTACGATTTTTAGGGGTTTTTGGGTTTTCTGCTGTTTTTAGGGTTTTTTACGGTCTTTAGGATTTTCTAGGGATTTTAGGATTTTTTTATGTTTTTCTAGGGTTTTTAGGGTTTTTTAGGATTTTTCAGGGTTTTCTAAGGTTATTTAGTGTTTTATGGTTTTTTTATGGTTTTTAGGGTTTTTTAGGATTTTCTAGGTTTTTAGGGATATTTAGGATTTTTATAGTTTTTTGGGATTTTTTGGGTTTTCTAGGATTCTTTTAGGATTTTTAGGGTTTTTTATGGTTTTCTAGGGTTTCTAGGGTTTTCTAGGGTTTTCTATGGTTTTTAGGATATTTTAGTGTTTTTTAGTATTTTTTATGGTTTTCTAAGGTTTCTAGTATTTTTTAGGGTTTTCTAGAGTTTTTAGGATTTTTCTAGCTTTTCTAGGATATTTTAGGGTTTTCTAGGGTTTTTAGTATTTTTTAGGGTTTTCTATGGTTCTTAGAATTTTTTAAGGTTTTGTAGCATTTTTTAGTGTTTGATAGGGTTTTTTAGGGATTTCTATGGTTTTTTAGTGTTTTTAGGTTTTTTTAGGGTTTTCTATCATTTTTTATGGTTTTTAGGGGTTTTAGGTTTGTTAGGTCTTTCTAGGATTTCTTAGTGTTTTTTAGTATTTCCTAGGGTTTTTTTAGAGTTCTCTAGAATTTTTAGGAGTTTTTAGGGTTTTCAGGTGTTTTTAGAGTATTTTAGGGTTCTCTATAGCTTTTAGGGTTTTTAGGATTTTTTAGGATTTTTTAGAATTTTCTAGGGTTTTTAAGTTTTTTTAGGTTTTCTAGGTTTTTTAGAAAATCCTAAAAAATCCTAGAAATCATAGAAAACCCTAAAATATCCTAAAAATCTCAAAAAAGTCTAAAAAACTCCTGAAAACCATAGAAAATCCCAAAAAAAATCATAGAAAACACTTACAATCCTAAAAAATCCTGAAAATCCATAAAAATCCTAAAACCCCTAAAAATCCTAAAACCCCTAAAAATCTTAGAAAACCCTAAAAAAACCCTAGAAATCCTAAAAGATCCTGAAGACCCTAGAAAACCCTAAAAAACCCTAAAAACTCTAGAAAATCCAAAAAAACCCTAAAAATTCTAGAAAACCCAAAAAAATCCTAGAAAACCTAAAAACCTTAAAAACCCTATAAAATCCTAAAATATCCTAAAAACCCTAAAAAACCGTTAAAATCCTAAAAGACCCTAGAAAATACAAAAAACCCCTAAAAACCCTTCAAAACGCTAAAAAACCCTACAAAACTCTAAAAAAATCCTAAAAATCCTAGAAAACACAAAAAAAAACCCTAAAACCCTAGAAAAATTTAAAAAACCCTAAAAACCCTAGAAAACCCTAAAAAATCCTAAAAAACCTAGAAAATCTTAAAAAATACTAGAAACCCATAAAAAAACCCTACAAATCATAAGAAACCCTAGAAAACCCAAAAAACCCTAAAAAACCCTATAAAACCCTAAAAATCTTAGAAAAACCCTCAAATATCTTAAAAATCCTAGAAAACCCTAAAAACACTAGAAAACGTTAAAAACCCTAGAAAATCATAAAAAACCCGAAAAGCTCTTAAAACCCTAAAATCCCTAAAAAATCCTAAAAATCTTAAAAACCCTAGAAACCCATAAAAAACCATAAAAACCCGAAAAAACTCTAGAAGACCTAGAAAATGCAAGAAACTCTTAAAAACCCTAGAAGACACTAAAAAACCTTGAAAATTCCTACAAAGCCTAAAAAACCCAAAAAAACACCCTAAACACCCTAAATACCCAAAAAACCGTAAAAAATTCTAGAAAACCCAAAAACCTCCTAAAAACCCTAAAAAACCCTTAAAATCCTAGAAAATCATAAAAACCCTAAAATACCCTAGAAAATCCTAAAAAACCTTAGAGAAAATACTTTAGGTTTTTTATGGTTTTCTAGGTTTTTTTAGGATTTTTCATGGTTTTCTAGGATTTTTTAGGGTTTTCTATGGTTTTTAGGGTTTTTAGGTTTTTTTAGGGTTTTCTATCGTTTTTAATGGTCTTTAGGATTTTAAAGGTTTTTTAGGGCCTTCTAGGATTTTTTAGTGTTTTCAAGGATTTTTTAGGGTTTTCTAGGATTTTTTTTTATTTTTTAGGGTTTTTTTGTTTTTTTATGGTTTTCTAGGGTTTCTAGTGTTTTTTTAGGGTTTTCTAGGGTTTTTAGGATTTAGGGTTTAGGGTTTCTTGGGTTTTCTATAATTTTTTAGGGTTTAGGGGTTTAGGGTTTTCTAGGATTGTTTTAGGAATTTTTAGGGTTTTTAGAGTTTTTTGGGGGATTTTTTGGATTTTCTAGGGTTTTTTATGGTTTTCTTGGATTTTTAGTGTCTTTTAGGGTTTTCTAGGGTTTTTAGGGTTTTCTAGTATTTTTAGGATATTTTAGGGTTTTCTAGGGTTTTCTATGATTTTTTGGGTTTTTTACGGTTTTCTAAGGTTTTTAGGTTTTTTAGGTTTTTTTAGGGTTTTTAGGGTTTTAGGGTTTTTATGGTGTTTTAGGGTTTTCTATGGTTTTTTAGAGTTTTTAGGTTTTTTAGGATTTTCTATCATTTTTAATGGTTTTTAGGTTTTTTAAGGTTTTTCAGGGCTTTCTAGAATTTTTTAGTATTTTCAAGGATTTTTTAGGGTTTTCAAGGATTTTTAGGGGCTTTAGGATTTTCTGCTGTTTTTAGGGTTTTTTATGGTCTTTAGGATTTTCTAGGAATTTTTGGGTTTTTTAGGATTTTCTAGGGTTTTTAGAGTTTTTTAGGATTTTTCAGGGTTTTCTAGAGTTATTTAATGTTTTATGGTTTTTAGGGTTTTCTAGGTTTTTAGGGATATTTAAGATTTTTAGAGTTTTTTTGGAGTTTTTTGCATTTTCTAGGATTTTTTTTGGATTTTTTATGGTTTTCTAGGGTTTCTAGGGTTTTTTAGGGTTTTCTATGGTTTTTAGGATATTTTAGAGATTTTTTAGTGTTTTTTATGGTTTTCTTGGGTTTCTAGTCTTTTTTAGGATTTTCTAGAGTTTTTAGGATTTTTCTAGGATTTCTAGGATATTTTAGAGTTTTCTATGGTTTTTAGTATTTTTTAGGGTTTTCTATGGTTTTTAGAATTTTTTAAGATTTTCTAACGTTTTTAGTGTTTGATTGGGTTTTTAGGGTTTTTTAGGGATTTCTATGGTTTTTTAGGGTTTTTAGGGTTTTCTATCGTTTTTTATGGTTCTTAGGGAATTTAGGGTTTTTTAGGATTTTCTAGGATTTTTAGGGGTTTTTAGGGTTTTCAGGTGTTTTTAGAGTATTTTAGGGTTCTCTATGGTTTTTAGGGTTTTTAGGATTTTCTAGGATTTTTAGAATTTTTTAGAATTTTCTAGGGTTTTTAAGGTTTTTTTAGGTTTTCTAGGTTTTTTAGATTTTTAGAAAATCCTAAAAAATCCCAGAAATCATAGAAAACCCTAAAATACCCTAAAAATCTCAGAAAATCCTAAAAACTCCTGAAAACCATAGAAAATCCCTAAAAACCCTAAAAACATTAGAAAAATCTAGAAAACCCTAGAAAACACTTAGAATCCTAAAAAATCTTAAAAAGCCCTAAAAAACTCTAAAAACCCTAAAAACCCTAAAACCCCTAAAAATCCTAGAAAACTCTAAAAAACTCTAGAAAACTTAAAAGATCCTAAAAAACCTAGAAAACCCTAAAAAACCCTAAAAACTCTAGAAAACCCAAAAAACCCCTAAAAAACCTAAAAACCTTAAAAATGCCAAAAAATCCTAGAATATCCTAGAAAACCCAAAAAAACCGTAAAAATCCTAAAAGACCCTAGATAATCCAAAAAAACCCCTAAAAATCCTTAAAATGCTAAAAACCTAAAAAACCCTACAAAACTCTAAAAAATACTAAAAAACCTAGAAAACACAAAAAAAATCCTAAAACTCTAGAAAATCTAAAAAACCCTAGAAAACCCTAAAAAATCCTAAAAAACCTAGAAAACCTTAAAAAACACTAGAAACCCATAACAAAAACTCTACAAATCATAAGAAACTCTAGAAAACTCAAAAAACTCTAAAAAACCCAAGAAAACCCTAAAAATCTTAGAAAAACCCTCAAATATCTCAAAAATCCTAGAAAACTTTAAAAGCACTAGAAAACCTTAAAAACCCTAGAAAGCCCTAAAAAACCCATAAACCCCCTAAATACCCAAAAAACCCTAAAAAATTCTAGAAAACCCAAATACCCCTTAAACACCCTAAAAAAACCCTTAAAATCCTAGAAAACCCTAAAAACTGTAAAATACCCTAGAAAATCCTAAAAAACCATAGAGAAAACACTTTAGATTTTTTATAGTTTTTTAGGTTTTTTTACGATTTTTCATGGTTTTTTAGGGTTTTTTAGGGTTTTCTATGGTTTTTAGGGTTTTTACGCTTTTTTAGGGTTTTCTATCGTCTTTAATGGTCTTTAGGATTTTTAAGGGTTTTTAGGGCTTTCTAGGATTTTTTAGTGTTTTCAAGAATTTTTTAGGGTTTTCTTGGATTTTTAGAATTTTTTAGGGTTTTCGAGGATTTTTGGGATTTTTTAGGGTTTTTAGGATATTTTAGGGTTTTTTTGGTTTTTTTATGGTTTTCTAGGGTTTCTAGTGTTTTTTAGGGGTTTCTAGGGTTTTTAGGATTTAGGGTTTAGGGTTTTTTGGGTTTTCTATAATTTTTAGGGTTTAGGGTTTAGAGTTTTCTAGGGTTTTTTAGGAATTTTTAGGGTTTTGAGTTTTTTGGGGTTCTTTTGTGTTTTCTAATGTTTTTTAGGATTTTAAGGATTTTTTTATGGGTTTCTAGGATTTTTAGTGTCTTTTAGGGTTTTCTAGGGTTTTTAGGCTTTTCTACTGTTTTTAGGATATTTTAGAGTTTTCTAGGATTTTTAGTGTCTTTTAAGATTTTTAGGATTTTTTTAGGTTTTTCTAGGGTTTCTAGGGTTTTAGGGTTTTTTATGGTGTTTTAGGGTTTTTTTTAGAGTTATTTAGGATTTTTAGAGTTTTTTAGGGTTTTCGTGTGTTTTTAGGGGCTTTTAGGATTTTATAGGGTTTTTAGGATTTTCAAAGGTTTTTTT
This sequence comes from Arachis duranensis, assembly GCF_000817695.3. NCBI lineage: Eukaryota > Viridiplantae > Streptophyta > Magnoliopsida > Fabales > Fabaceae > Arachis > Arachis duranensis. Next base: position 29,442 of record NW_026264995.1, on the reverse strand, counting down.
TAGGTTTTTTAGGGATTTTTTTGGGTTTTCTAGGGCTTTTAGGATTTTTAAGATTTTTCATGGTTTTCTAGGGTTTTAGGATTTTCTATGGTTTTTTTGGGTTTTTAGGTTTTTTAGGGTTTTCTATCGTTTTTTAATGGTCTTTAGGTTTTTATGGTTTTTTAGGGCTTTCTATGATTTTTTAGTGTTTTCAGGGATTTGTTATGGTTTTCTAGGATTTTTAGGGGTTTTAGGATTTTCTGCTGTTTTTACGGTTTTTTACATTTTTTTAGGATTTTCTAGGGTTTTTAGGGTTTTTTAGGATTTTCAGGGTTTTCTAGAGTTATTTAGTGTTTTATAGTTTTTTTATGGTTTTTAGGGTTTTTTAGGTTTTTCTAGGTTTTTAGGGATATTTAGGGTTTTTAGTTTTTTGGGGTTTTTTGGGTTTTCTAGGATTTTTTTAGGATTTTTAGGGTTTTTTATGGTTTTCTATGGTCTTTAGGATATTTTAGGGTTTTTTAATGTATTTTATGGTTTTCTAGGTTTTCTAGTGTTTTTTTAGAGGTTTTAGGGTTTTTCTAGGATTTCTAGGATATTTTAGGGTTTTCTAGGATTTTTAGTATTTTTTAGGGTTTTCTATGGTTTTTAGAATTTTTTAAGGTTTTCTAGCATTTTTTAGTGTTTGATAGGGTTTTTAGGGTTTTTTAGGGATTTCTATGGTTTTTTAGGGTTTTCTATCTTTTTTATGGTTTTTAGGAGTTTTATAATTTTTTAGGGCTTTCTAGGATTTTTTAGTGTTTTTTAGTATTCCTAGGGTTTTTTAGGGTTTTCTAGGATTTTTAGGGGGTTTTAGGGTTTTCAGGTGTCTTTAGAGTATTTTAGGGTTCTCTATGGTTTTTAGGGTTTTTAGGATTTTCTAGGATTTTTAGAACTTTTTAGAATTTTCTAGAGGTTTTTAAGGTTTTGCAGATTTTCTAAGTTTTTAGATTTTTAGAAAATCCTAAAAAATCCTAGAAATCATAGAAAACCCTAAAATACCCTAAAAATATCAGAAAATCCTAAAAACTCCTGAAAATCATAGAAAACTCCTAAAAAACCCTAAAAACATTATAAAAATCTAAAAAACCATAGAAAACACTTAAAATCCTAAAAAATCCTAGAGAGTCCTGAAAAAGTCCAAAAACACTAAAAATCCTAAAAACCCTAAAACCCCTAAAAATCCTAGAAAACCCAAAAACAACTCTAAAAAACCAAAACGATCCTAAAACTCTAGAAAACCCAAAAAACCCCTAGAAAACCTAAAAACCTTAAAAACCACAAAAAATCCTAGAACATCCTAGAAAACCCTAAAAAACCGTAAAAATCCTAAAAGACCCTAGAAAATGCAAAAAAAAACCCTAAAAACCCTTAAAACACTAAAAACCCTAAAAAACCCTACAAAACTTTAAAAAATCCTAAAAAACCTAGAAAACACAAAAAAACTCTAAAACTCTAGAAAAATCTAAAAAACCCTAAAAACCCTAGAAAACCCTAAAAAACCCTAGAAAACCTTAAAAAACACTAGAAACCCCTAAAAAAAACCCTACAAATCATAAGAAACTCTAGAAAACCCAAAAACCCTAAAAAATCGAAGAAAACCCTAAAATCTTTGAAAAACCCTCAAATATCTTAAAAATCCTAGAAAACCTTAAAAACACTAGAAAACCTTAAAAATCCTAGAAAACCATAAAAAGACCCAAAAAAACCCGAAAAACTCTAGAAAATGCAAGAAACTCTTAAAAACCCTAGAATACACTAAAAAACCCTGAAAAATCCTACAAAGCCATAAAAACCCCTAAAATCCCTAAAAGATCCAAAAAAACCCCTAAACCTCCTAAATACCCAAAAAATGCTAAAAAATTCTAGAAGACCCAAAACCCCCTAAAAACCATAAAAAAAACCCTTAAAAGCCTAAAGAACTCTAAAATACCCTAGAAAATCCTAAAAAACTTTAGAGAAAACACTTTAGGTTTTTTATGGTTTTCTAGGTTTTTTAAGGATTTTTCATGGTTTTCTAGGGTTTTCTATGGTTTTTAGGGTTTTGAGGTTTTTTTTAGAGTTTTCTATCGTTTTAAATGGTCTTTAGGATTTTTTAGGGCTTTCTAGGGTTTATTAGTGTTTTCAAGGATTTTTTAGGGTTTTCTAGGATTTTTAGGATTTTTTAGGATTTTTGGGATTTTTTAGGGTTTTTATGATATTTTAGGGTTTTTTTATGGTTTTCAAGGGTTTCTAGTTTTTTTAGGGTTTTCTAGGGTTTTTAGGATTTAGGGTTTAGGGTTTTTTGGGTTTTCTATAATTTTTTAGGGTTTAGGGTTTAGGGTTTCCTAGGGTTTTTTAGGAATTTTTAGGGTTTTGAGCTTTTTGGGATTTTTTTAGTGTTTTCTAGGGTGTTTTTAGGATTTTATGGGTTTTTATGGTTTTCTAGGATTTTTAGTGTCTTTTAGGGTTTTCTAGGGTTTTTAGGATTTTTTAGTGTTTTAAGGATATTTTAGGGTTTTCTATGATTTTTTTCGGTTTTTTACGGTTTTCTAAGGTTTTTAGGATTTTTTTAGGTTTTTCTAGGGTTTCTAGGATTTTAGGGTTTTTTTATGGTATTTTAGGGTTTTTTTAGGGTTCTTTAGGATTTTTAGAGTTTTTTAGGGTTTTCGTGTGTTTTTAGGGGCTTTTAGGATTTTATAGGGTTTTTAGGATTTTCAAGGGTTTTTTTAGGGTTTTAAGGGATTTTTTTGGGTTTTCTAGGGCTTTTAGGAATTTCAGGATTTTTCATGGTTTTAGTGTTTTTTATGGTTTTCTAGTGTTTCTAGTGTTTTTTTGGGTTTTCTAGAGTTTTTAGGGTTTTTCTAGGATTCTAGGATATTTTAGGGTTTTCTAGAATTTTTAGTATTTTTTAGGATTTTCTATGGTTTTTAGAAATTTTTAAGGTTTTCTAGCATTTTTTAGTGTTTGATAGGGTTTTTATGGATTTCTATGGTTTTTTAGGGTTTTCAGGCTTTTTAGGGTTTTCTATCGTTTTTTATGGTTTTTAGGGGTTTTAGGGCTTTTGACGATTTCTAAGTGTTTTTTAGTATTTCCGAGGGTTTTTTAGGATTTTCTAGGATTTTTAGGGGTTTTTAGGGTTTTCAGGTGTTTTTAGAGTATTTTAGGGTTCTCTATGGTTTTTAGGGTTTTTAGGATTTTCTAGGATTTTTAGGATTTTTTAGAATTTTCTAGGGGTTTTTAAGGTTTTTTAGGTTTTCTAGGCTTTTTAGAAAATCCTAAAAAATCCTAGAAATCATAGAAAATGCTAAAATACCCTAAAAATCTTAGAAAATCCTAAAAACTCCTGAAAACCATAGAAAATCCCTAAAAAACACTAAAAACATTAGAAAAATCTATAAAACCATAGAAAACACTTAGAATCCTAAAAAATTCTAAAAAGCCCTAAAAAACTCTAAAAACCCTAAAAACCCTAAAACCCCTAAAAATCCTAGAAAACCCTAAAAAAACCCTAGAAAACCTAAAAAATCCTAAAGACCCTAGAAAACCCTAAAAAACCCTAAAAACTCTAGAAATCCCAAAAAACCCATAGAAAACCTAAAAACCTTAAAAACTCCAGAAAATCCTAGAATATCCTAGAAAACCCTAAAAAACCGTAAAAATCCTAAAAAAACCTAGAAAACACAAAAAACCCTAAAACTCTAGAAAAATGTAAAAAACCCTAAAAACCCGAGAAAATCCTAAAAAATCCTGAAAACCTTAGAAAACCTTAAAAAACACTAGAAACCCATAAAAAAACCCTATAAATCATAAGAAACCCTAGAAAACCCAAAAAACCCTAAAAACACTAGAAAACTCTAAAAGTCTTAGAAAAACCCTCAAATATCTTAAAAATCCTAGAAAACCCTAAAAACACTAGAAAACGTTAAAAACCCTAGAAAATAATAAAAAACCATAAAAAACCCAAAACAAAAACCCGAAAAACTCTAAAAATCCTAAAATCCCTAAAAAATTCTAAAAATCTTAAAAACCCGAGAAGACCATAAAAAACCCGAAAAAAACTCTAGAAAACCCTAGAAAATGCAACTAACTCTTAAAAATCCTAGAAGACACTAAAAAACCCTGAAAAATCCTACAAAGCCTTAAAAACCCCTAAGCACCCTAAATACCCAAAAAACCGTAAAATCCGAAAAGACCCTAGAAAATGCAAAAAAACTGTAAAAACCCTAAAAAACCTAAAAAACCCTACAAAACTCTAAAAAATCCTAAAAAACCTAGAAAACACAAAGAAACCCTAAAACTCTAGAAAAATCTAAAAAATCCTAAAAACCCTAAAAACTCCTAAAAACCTTAGAAAACCTTAAAAACACTAGAAACCCATAAAAAAACCCTACAAATCATAAGAAACCCTAGAAAACCCAGAAAATTCTAAAAAACCCTAGAAAACCCTAGAAAACCCAAAAAATCCAAAAAAAACCTTAAAAAACCATAAAAATCCTAAAAGACCCTAGAAAACGCAAAAGACCCTAAAAACCCTTAAAACGCTAAAAAACCCTACAAAACTCTAAAAAATCCTAAAAAACCTAGAAAACACATAAAAACCCTAAAACTCTAGAAAAATCTAAAAAACCCTAAAAACCTAGAAAACCCTAAAAAATCCTAAAAACCGTAGAAAACCTTAAAAAAAATAGAAACCCATAAAAAAACCCTACAAATCATTAGAAAACCCAAAAAACCCTAAAAAACCCTAGAAAATCCTAAAAATGTTAGAAAAACCCTAAAATATCTTAAAAATCCTAGAAAACCCTAAAAACACTAGAAAACGTTAAAAACTCTCGAAAATCATAAAAAACCATAAAAAACCCTAAAAAAACCTGAAAAACTCTAAAAACCCAAAAATTTCTAAAAAATCCTAAAAATCTTAAAAACCCTAGAAAACCATAAAAAACTATAAAAATCCGAAAAAACTCTAGAAAACCCTAGGAAATGCAAGAAACTCTTAAAAACCCTAGAAGATACTAAAAAACCCTGAAAAAACCTACAAAGCCTTAAAAATCCCTAAATACCCTAAAAAACCACCCTAGAAGATACTAAAAAACCCTGAAAAAACCTACAAAGCCTTAAAAATCCCCTAAACACCTAAAAAACCGTAAAAAAACCTTAAAAGCCTAGAAAATCCTAAAAACCCTAAAATACCCTAGAAAATCCTAAAAAACCTTAGAGAAAACACTTTAGGTTTTTTATGGTTTTCTAGATTTTTTAGGATTTTTCATGGTTTTCTACGGTTTTTAGGGTTTTTAGGGTTTTCTGTCATTTTTAATGGTCTTTAAGATTTTTAAGGTTTTTAGGGCTTTCTAGGATTTTTTAGTGTTTTCAAGGATTTTTTTAGGGTTTCCTTGGATTTTTAGGATTTTTTAGGATTTTTAGGATATTTTAGGGTTTTTTTGTTTTTTTATGGTTTTCTAGGATTTCTAGTGTTTTTAAGGGGTTTCTAGGGTTTTTAGGATTTAGGGTTTAGGTTTTTTGGAATTTCTATAAGTTTTTAGGGTTTAGGGTTTAGGATTTTCTAGGGTTTTTTAGGAATTTTTAGGGTTTTTAGAGTTTTTTGGGGTTTTTTGGATTTTCTAGGATTTTTTAGGATTTTAAGGGTTTTTTATGGTTTTCTTGGATTTTTAGTGCCTTTTTGGGTTTTCTATTATTTTTAGGATATTTTACGGTTTTTTAGAATTTTCTATGATTTTTTGGGTTTTTTACTGTTTTCTAAGGTTTTTAGGGTTTTTAGAGTTTTAGGGTTTTTTATGGTGTTTTAGGGTTTTTTTAGGGTTCTTTAGGATTTTTAGTGTTTTTAAAACCTTAAAAGCCTAGAAAATCCTAAAAACCCTAAAATACCCTAGAAAATCCTAAAAAACCTTAGAGAAAACACTTTAGGTTTTTTATGGTTTTCTAGATTTTTTAGGATTTTTCATGGTTTTCTATGGTTTTTAGGGTTTTTAGGGTTTTCTGTCATTTTTAATGGTCTTTAAGATTTTTAAGGTTTTTAGGGCTTTCTAGGATTTTTTAGTGTTTTCAAGGATTTTTTAGGGTTTCCTTGGATTTTTAGGATTTTTTAGGATTTTTAGGATATTTTAGGGTTTTTTTGTTTTTTTATGGTTTTCTAGGATTTCTAGTGTTTTTAAGGGGTTTCTAGGGTTTTTAGGATTTAGGGTTTAGGTTTTTTGGAATTTCTATAAGTTTTTAGGGTTTAGGGTTTAGGATTTTCTAGGGTTTTTTAGGAATTTTTAGGGTTTTTAGAGTTTTTTGGGGTTTTTTGGATTTTCTAGGATTTTTTAGGATTTTAAGGGTTTTTTATGGTTTTCTTGGATTTTTAGTGCCTTTTTGGGTTTTCTATTATTTTTAGGATATTTTACGGTTTTTTAGAATTTTCTATGATTTTTTGGGTTTTTTACTGTTTTCTAAGGTTTTTAGGGTTTTTAGAGTTTTAGGGTTTTTTATGGTGTTTTAGGGTTTTTTTAGGGTTCTTTAGGATTTTTAGTGTTTTTTAGGGTTTTCGTGTGTTTTTAGGATTTTGTAGGGTTTTTAGGATTTTCAGCGGTTTTTTTAGGGTTTTTAGGAATTTTTTTGGATTTTCTAAGGCTTCTAGGATTTTTAGGATTTTTCATGGTTTTGTAGGGTTTTAGGATTTTCTATGGTTTTTTAGAGTTTTTAGGTTTTTTTAGGGTTTTCTAGGATTTTTAGGGGTTTTAGGGTTTTCTGTTGTTTTTAAGATTTTTTATGGTCCTTAGGATTTTCTAGGGATTTTAGGGTTTTTTAGGATTTTTCAGGGTTTTCTAGGGTTATTTAGTGTTTTATGGTTTTCTTATGGTTTTTAGGATTTTTTAGGGTTTTCTAGGTTTTTAGGGATATTTAGGGTTTTTAGAGTTTTTTGGGGGGTTTTTTGGGTTTTCTAGGATTTTTTAAGATTTTTAGGATTTTTTATGGTTTTCTAGAGTTTCTAGGGTTTTTTAGGATTTTCTATGGTTTTTAGGATATTTTAGGGATTTTTTAGTGTTTTTTATGGTTTTCTAGGTTTTAGTATTTTTTAGGGTTTTCTATGGTTTTTAGAATTTTTTAAGGTTTTCTAACGTTTTTTAGTGTTTGATAGGGTTTTTAGGGTTTTTTAAGGATTTCTATGGTTTTTTAGGGTTTTTAGGGTTTTTTAGGGTTTTCTATCGTTTTTTATGGTTTTTCGGGGGTTTAGGGTTTTCTAGGATTTCTTAGTGTTTTTTAGTATTTCCTAGGGTTTTTTTAGGGTTTTCTATGATTTTTAGGGGTTTTTAGGGTTTTCAGGTGTTTTTAGAGTATTTTTGGGTTCTCTATGGTTTTTAGGATTTTCTAGGATTTTTAGGATTTTTTAGAATTTTCTAGGGTTTTTAAAGTTTTTAGGTTTTCTAGGTTTTTTAGATTTTTAGAAAATCCTAAAAAATCATAGAAATCATAGAAAACCCTAAAATACCCTAAAAATCTCAGAAAATCCTAAAAACTCCTGAAAACTATAGAAAATCCCTAAAAAACCCTAAAAAATCTCGAGAAAACACTTAGAATCCTAAAAAATTCTAGAAAGCCATAAAAAACTCGAGAAACCCTAAAAATCCTAAAAACCCTAAAACCCCCTAAAAATCCTAGAAAACCCTAAAAAAACCCTAAAAAACCTAAAAGATCCTAAAGAACCTAGAAAACCCTAAAAACTCTAGAAAACGTTAAAAACTCTCGAAAATCATAAAAAACCATAAAAAACCCTAAAAAAACCTGAAAAACTCTAAAAACCCAAAAATCCCTAAAAAATCCTAAAAATCTTAAAAACCCTAGAAAACCATAAAAAACTATAAAAATCCGAAAAAACTCTAGAAAACCCTAGAAAATGCAAGAAACTCTTAAAAACCCTAGAAGATACTAAAAAACCCTGAAAAAACCTACAAAGCCTTAAAAATCCCCTAAACACCTAAAAAACCGTAAAAAAACCTTAAAAGCCTAGAAAATCCTAAAAACCCTAAAATACCCTAGAAAATCCTAAAAAACCTTAGAGAAAACACTTTAGGTTTTTTATGGTTTTCTAGATTTTTTAGGATTTTTCATGGTTTTCTATGGTTTTTAGGGTTTTTAGGGTTTTCTGTCATTTTTAATGGTCTTTAAGATTTTTAAGGTTTTTAGGGCTTTCTAGGATTTTTTAGTGTTTTCAAGGATTTTTTAGGGTTTCCTTGGATTTTTAGGATTTTTTAGGATTTTTAGGATATTTTAGGGTTTTTTTGTTTTTTTATGGTTTTCTAGGATTTCTAGTGTTTTTAAGGGGTTTCTAGGGTTTTTAGGATTTAGGGTTTAGGTTTTTTGGAATTTCTATAAGTTTTTAGGGTTTAGGGTTTAGGATTTTCTAGGGTTTTTTAGGAATTTTTAGGGTTTTTAGAGTTTTTTGGGGTTTTTTGGATTTTCTAGGATTTTTTAGGATTTTAAGGGTTTTTTATGGTTTTCTTGGATTTTTAGTGCCTTTTTGGGTTTTCTAGGGTTTTCTATTATTTTTAGGATATTTTACGGTTTTTTAGAATTTTCTATGATTTTTTGGGTTTTTTTACTGTTTTCTAAGGTTTTTAGGGTTTTTTTAGGGTTTTTAGAGTTTTAGGGTTTTTTATGGTGTTTTAGGGTTTTTTTAGGGTTCTTTAGGATTTTTAGTGTTTTTTATGGTTTTCGTGTGTTTTTAGGATTTTGTAGGGTTTTTAGGATTTTAGGGGAAAATCCTAAAAAAAACTTAGAGAAAACACTTTAGATTTTTTATGGTTTTCTAGGTTTTTTTTAGCATTTTTCATGGTTTTCTAGGGTTTTTTAGGGTTCTCTATGGTTTTTAGGGTTTTTAGGTTTTTAGGATTTTCTATCATTTTTAATGGTCTTTAGGATTTTTAAGGTTTTTTAGGGCTTTCTAGGATTCTTAGGATTTTTTAAGATTTTCGAGGGTTTTTGAGATTTTTTAGGATATTTTAGGACTTTTTGTTTGTTTTTTTATGATTTTCTAGGGTTTCTAGTATTTTTTAGAATTTTCTAGGGTTTTTAGGATTTAGGGTTTAGGGTTTAGGGTTTTCTAGGGTTTTTTAGGAATTTTTAGTGTTTTGAGTTTTTTGGGATTTTTTTGTTTTCTAGGGTTTTTTAGGAATTTAAGGGTTTTCTAGTGTTTTTAGGATATTTTAGGGTTTTCTATGATTTTTTGGGTTTTTTACGATTTTCTAAGGTTTTTAGGATTTTTTAGGTTTTTCTAGGGTTTCTAGAGTTTTAGGATTTTTTATGGTGTTTTAGGGTTTTTTTAGGGTTCTTTAGGATTTTTAGAGTTTTTTAGGGTTTTTGTGTGTTTTAGGGGCTTTTAGGATTTTATAGGATTTTTAGAATTTTCAAGGGTTTTTTTTAGATTTTTTTGGGTTTTCTAGGGCTTTTACGATTTTTAGGATTTTTCATGGTTTTCTAGGGTTTTAGGATTTTCTATGGTTTTTAGGTTTTTTAGTGTTTTCTATCGTTTTTTAATGATCTTTAGGTTTTTTAAGGTTTTTTAGGGCTTTCTAGGATTTTTTTAGTGTTTTCAAGGATTTTTTAGGATTTTCTAGGATGTTTAGGGGTTTTAGGGTTTTCTGCTGTTTTTAGGGTTTTTTTATGTTTTTTTATGATTTTCTAGGGTTTTTAGGGTTTTTTAGGATTTTTCAGGGTTTTCTAGGGTTATTTAGTGTTTTGTGGTTTTTTATGGTTTTTAGGGTTTTTTAGGGTTTTCTAGGTTTTTAGGGATATTTAGGGTTTTTAGAGTTTTTGGGTTTTCTAGCATTTTTTAGGATTTCTAGGGTTTCTAGGGTTTATTAGGGTTTTCTATGGTTTTTAGGATATTTTAGGATTTTTTTAGTGGTTTATATGGTTTTCTAGGGTTTCTATTGTTTTTTAGGGTTTTCTAGAGTTTTTAGGATTTTTTTAGGATTTCTAGGATATTTTAGGGTTTTCTAGGATCTTTAGTATTTTTTAGGGTTTTCTATGATTTTTAGTATTTTTTAAGGTTTTCTAGCATTTTTTAGTGTTTGATAGGGTTTTTAGGGTTTTTTAGGGATTTCTATGGTTTTTTATGGTTTTCAGGTTTTTTAGGGTTTTCTATCTTTTTATGGTTTTTAGGGGTTTTATGGTTTTTTAGGGCTTTCTAGGATTTCTTAGTGTTTTTTAGTATTTCCTAGGGTTTTTTAGGGTTTTCTAGGATTTTTTGGGATTTTTAGGGTTTTTTTAGGTGTTTTTAGAGTATTTTAGGGTTCTCCATGGTTTTTAGGATTTTCTAGAATTTTTAAGATTTTTTAGAATTTTTTAGGGATTTTTAAGGTTTTTTAGGTTTTCTAGGTTTTTTAGATTTTTAGAAAATCCTAAAAAATCCTAGAAATCATAGAAAACCCTAAAATACCCTAAAAATCTCAGAAAATCCTAAAAACTCCTGAAAACCATGGAAAACTCCTAAAAAATCCTAAAAACATTAGAAAAATCTAAAAAACCATAGAAAACACTTAAAATCCTAAAAAATCTTAGAGAGCCCTTAAAAAATTCTAGGGTTTCTAGTATTTTTTAGAGTTTTCTAGAATTTTTAGGATTTAGGGTTTAGGGTTTTTTGGGTTTTCTATAATTTTTTAGGGTTTAGGGTTTTCTAGGGTCTTTTAGGAATTTTTAGGGTTTTGAGTTTTTTGGGTTTTTTGTTTTCTTTTGTTTTTTTAGGAATTTAAGGGTTTTCTAGTGTTTTTAGGATATTTTAGGGTTTTCTAGGGTTTTCTATGATTTTTTCGGTTTTTTACGGTTTTCTAAGGTTTTTAGGGTTTTTTTTAGGTTTTTCTAGGGTTTCTAGAGTTTTAGGATTTTTTATGGTGTTTTAGGATTTTTTTAGAGTTCTTTAGGATTTTTAGAGTTTTTTAGGGTTTTCGTGTGTTTTTAGATGTTTTTAGGATTTTGTAGAGTTTTTAGGATTTTCAAGGGTTTTTTTAGAGTTTTCTAGGGCTTTTAGGATTTTTAGGATTTTTCATAGTTTTCTAGGGTTTTAGGGTTTTCTATGAATTTTTAGGGTTTTTAGGTTTTTTAGGGTTTTCTATCGTTTTTTATGGTCTTTAGGTTTTTTAAGGTTTTTTAGGGCTTCCTAGGATTTTCTAGTGTTTTCAAGGATTTTTTAGGATTTTCTAGGATTTTTAGGGGTTTTAGGGTTTTCTGCAGTTTTTAGGGTTTTTTATGGTCTTTAGGATTTTTTAGGGATTTTAGGGTTTTTTAGGATTTTCTAGGGTTTTTATGGTTTTTTGGGATTTTTCAGGGTTTTGTAAGGTTATTTAGTGTTTTATGGTTTTTTATGGTTTTTAGGGTTCTTTAAGGTTTTCTAGGTTTTTTTGGGATATTTAGGGTTTTTAGAGTTTTTTGGGATTTTTTGGGTTTTCTAGAATTTTTTAGGATTTTTAGGGTTTTTATGGTTTTCTAAGGTTTCTAGGGTTTTTAGGGTTTTCTAGGGTTTTTAGGTTATTTTTGGGTTTTTTTAGTGTTTTTTATGGTTTTCTAGTAATTTTTAGGGTTTTATAGATTTTTAGGGTTTTTCTAGGATTTCTAGGATATTTTAGGGTTTTCTAAAATTTTAGGGTTTTTAGGGGGGGTTATAAGGTTTTTAGGATTTTCTATGGTTTTTAGGGTTTTTTATGAGATTTTAGGTTTTTAGGGTTTTTTAGGATTCTCTAGGGAATTTTAGTGATTTTTAGAGTTTTTAGAGGTTATTTAGGTTTTCTAGGGTTTTTAGAGTTTTTTTTGGGTTTTCTATTGTTTTTAGAACTTTTTTTAGGTTTTCTAGAAAACCATAAAAAAACCCTAAAAATCATAAAAAATCCAAAAAAACCCGAAAAACTCTAAAAACCCTAAAAAACCTAAATTATCCTAAAAAACATAAAAAACTATAAAAACCTAGGGGTTTTAGGGTTTTTTAAGGTTTTTTAGGGTTTTTAGGTGTTTTAGAGTTTTCTATCATTTTTTATGGTCTTTAGGATTTTTAAGGTTTTTTAGAACTTTCTAGGATTTTTTTAGTATTTTCAAGAATTTTTTAGGGGTTTCAAGGATTTTTAGGATTTTTTATGGTTTTCTAGGGTTTTTAGGATTTTTCTAGGATTTTTAGGGTTTTCTATGATTTTTTAGGGTTTTAAGGTTTTTTTAGGGTTTTTTATCGTTTTTTATGGTCTTTAGGTTTTTTAAGGTTTTTTAGGGCTTTCTAGGATCTTTTAGTGTTTTCAAGGATTTTTTAGTGTTTTCTAGGATTTTTAGGGGTTTTAGGATTTTCTGCGGTTTTTAGGTTTTTTTATGGTCTTTAGGATTTTTTAGGGATTTTAGGGTTTTTTAGGATTTTCTAGGATTTTTATGGTTTTTTGGGATTTTTCAGGGTTTTCTAAGGTTATTTAGTGTTTCATGGTTTTTATGGTTTTTAGGGTTTTTTAAGGTTTTCTAGGTTTTTTAGGGATATTTAGGGTTTTTAGAGTTTTTTGGGATTTTTTGGGTTTTCTAGAATTTTTTAGGATTTTTAGGGTTTTTAGGGTTTTCTAGGGTTTTTAGGTTATTTTTGGATTTTTTAGTGTTTTTTATGGTTTTCTAGTATTTTTTAGGGTTTTATAGATTTTTAGGATTTTTCTAGGATTTCTAGGATATTTTAGGGTTTTCTAAAATTTTAGGGTTTTTAGGGGGGTTTATAAGGTTTTTAGGATTTTCTACGGTTTTTAGGGTTTTTTATGGGATTTTAGGTTTTTTAGGGTTTTTTAGGATTCTCTGGAGAATTTTAGGGATTTTTAGAGTTTTTAGGGGTTATTTAGGTTTTCTAGGGTCTTTAGAGTTTTTTTTGGGTTTTCTATGGTTTTTAGAACTTTTTTTAGGTTTTCTAGAAAACCATAAAAAAACCCTAAAAATCATAAAAAATCCAAAAAAATCCGACAAACTCTAAAAACCCTAAAAAACCTAAATTATCCTAAAAACCATAAAAAACTATAAAAACCTAGGGTTTTTTAGGGTTTTCTAAGGTTTTTTAAGGTTTTTAGGTGTTTTAGGGTTTTCTATCGTTTTTTATGGTCTTTAGGATTTTTAGAACTTTCTAGGATTTTTTTAGTGTTTTCAAGAATTTTTTAGGGGTTTCTATGATTTTTAGGAATTTTTATGGTTTTCTAGGGTTTCTAGTGTTTTTTAGGGTTTTCTAGAGTTTTTAGGATTTTTCTAGAATTTTTAGGATATTTTAGGGTTTTCTAAAATTTTTAGGGTTTTTAGGGGATTTATAAGGGTTTTTAGGGTTTTTTATGGGTATTTAGGGGTTTTTTAGGTTTTTTTAGGATTCTCTAGGAAATTTTAGGGATTTTTAGGATTTTTAGAGTTTTTAGTGGTTATTTAGGTTTTCTAGGGTTTTCTAGAGTTTTTAGGGTTTTCTAGGGTTTTTTAGCGTTTTTTATGGTTTTTAGAATTTTTTAAGGTTTTCTAGCGTTTTTTAGTGTTTGATAGGGTTTTTAGGGTTTTTAGGGTTTTCTATGATTTTTTAGGGTTTTTAGGTTTTTTTAGGGTTTTCTATCATTTTTTATGGTTTTTAGGGGTTTTAGGATTTTTTAGGGCTTTCTAGGATTTCGTAGTGTTTTTTAGTATTTTTTAGGTTTTTTTTAGGGTTTTCTAGGATTTTTAGGGATTTTTAGGGTTTTCAGGTGTTTTTAGAGTATTTTAGGGTTCTCTGTGGTTTTTATGGTTTTTAAGATTTTCTAGGATTTTTAAGATTTTTTAGAATTTTCTAGAGTTTTTAAGGTTTGTTAGGTTTTCTAGGTTTTTTAGATTTTTAGAAAATTCTAAAAAATCGTAGAAATCATAGAAAACCCTAAAATACCCTAAAAATCTCAGAAAATCCTAAAAACATTAGAAAATCTAAAAAGCCAAAGAAAATACTTAAAATCCTAAAAAATACTGAAAACTCTAAAAACCATAGAGAACCCTAAAATACTCTAAAAACACCTAAAAACCCTAAAAAATGCTAAAAATCCTAAAAAATCCTAAAAAAATCCTAGACAATACTAAAAAACACTAAGAAATCCTAGAAAGCCCTAAAAAACCCTAAAACCCCTAAAAACATAAAAAATGATAGAAAATCCTAAAAAAAGCTAAAAACCCTAAAAAACCATTGAAAACCCTAAAAAACACTAAAAACCCTAAAATATCCTAGAAATCCTAGAAAACCATAAAAAACACTAAAATCCTAGAAAAACCATAGAAAAACCTAAAAAATTCTAGAAACCCTAGAAAATCATAAAAAACCTTAAAAATCTTAAAAAATCCTAGAAAACCCAAAAAACCCCAAAAAACTCTAAAAACCCTAAGTATCCCTAAAAACCTAGAAAATCCTAAAAAATCCTAAAAACCATAAAAAAACCATAAAACACTAAATAATCCTAGAAAACCTGAAAAATCCTAAAAAACCCTAAAAACCTTAGAAAATCCTAAAAAACTCTAAAATCCCTAGAAAATCCTAAAGACCATAAAAAACCCTAAAAACAGCAGAAAACCCTGAAACCCCTAAAAATCTTAGAAAACCCTAAAAAATCCTTGAAAACACTAAAAAATCCTAGAACGTCCTAAAAAACCTTAAAAGACCTAAAGACCATTAAAAAACGATGGAAAACTCTAAAAAACCTAAAAACTCTAAAAACCCATAGAAAACCCTAAATCCCTAGAAAACCATGAAAAATCCTAAAAATCATAAAAGCCCTAGAAAACCCAAAAAAATCCCTAAAAACCCTAAAAAAAACTTGAAAATCCTAAAAACCCTATAAAATCCTAAAAACTCCTAAAAACACATGAAAACTCTAAAAAACACTAAAAATCCTAAAAACCCTAAAAAAACCATAAAACACCATAAAAAACCCTAAAACCCTAAAAACTTTAAAAAATCCTAAAAACCCTACAAAATCCTAAAAACCCTCTAAAAACACACGAAAACTCTAAAAACTCTAAAAATCCTAAAAAACCCTAAAACACCATAAAAAACCCTAAAACCCTAAAAACCCTAAAAAAATCCAAAAAACCTTAGAAAACCGTAAAAAATCCAAAAATAATCATAGAAAACCCTAAAATATACTAAAAATACTAGAAAATGCTAAAAACCCTAGAAAACCGTAAAAGACACTAAAAATCCTAGAAAACCATAAAAAACCCTTAAAATCCTAAAAAACCCTAGAAAACCCAAAAAACCCCAAAAAACTCTAAGAACCGTAAAAATTCCTAAAAAATCCTAGAAAATCCTAAACCCAAAAATTATTGAAAACCCAAAAAACACTAAACCCTAAATCCTAAGAACCCTAGAAAACCCTAAAAAACACTAGATACACTAGAAAACCATAAAAAAAACCCTAAAATATCCTAAAAATACTAAAAAATCCTAAAAACTCTAGAAAACCCTAAAAAAATCCTAAAAATCCTAGAAAACCCTATAAAATCCTTGAAAATACTAATAAATCCTAGAAAGCCCTAAAAAACCTTAAAAATCCTAAAGACCATTAAAAACGACTGAAAACCCTAAAAAAACCTAAAAACCCTAAAAACCATAGAAAACCCTAAAAAACCCTAGAAAACCATTAAAAATCCTAAAAAACCTAGAAAACCATAAAAAACCTAAAGTGTTTTCACTAAGGTTTTTTAGGATTTTCTAGGGTATTTTAGGGTTTTTAGGGCTTTCTAGGCTTTTAAGGGTTTTTTAGGGTTTTTAGGGGGGGTTTAGGGTTTTCTTGAATTTTTTACGGTTTTTTGGGTATTTAGGGTGTTTAGGAGTTTTTTTTGGGATTTTTAGGGTTTTTAGGGGTTTTTAAGGCTTTGTAGGATTTTTCATGGTTTTTTACTGTGTAGGGTTTTTAAGAGTTTCTTGCATTTTCTAGGGTTTTCTAGAGTTTTTTCGGGTTTTTATGGTTTTTTATGGTTTTCTAGGGTTTTTAAGATTTTTAGGATTTTTTAGGAATTTTAGGATTTTTAGAGTTTTTCGGGTTTTTTTGGTTTTTTATGGTTTTTTTATGATTTTCTAGGGTTTTTAACGTTTTCTAGTGTTTTTAGGGTTTTCTAGGATTCTTAAGATATTTGAGGGTTTTTCTAAGATTTTTAAGGTTTTCTAGGGTTTTTTAGGGTTTTTTGGGTTTTCTAGGGTTTCTTATGATTTGTAGCATTTTTTATGGGTTTCTATTGTTTTTTAAGGTTTTCTAGGGTTTTTAGGATTTTTTAGGATTTCCTAGGGTTTTTAGGATTTTTTAGATTTTTCTAGAGTTTTAGGGTTTTTTTGTGTTTTCTAGGTTTTTTACGATTTTTTAGAGTTTTGTAGGGTTTTTTAGCGTTTTAAGGGTTTTTAAGGGTTTTTTGCATTTTCTAGGGTCTTTTAGGATTTTTACGGTTTTTTAGGGTTTTCTAGGATATTTTAGGATTTTTTGGGGTTTTTAAGATTTTTAGGTTTTCTAGGGTTTTTTTGGGTTTTCCAGAGTTTTTAGGGTTTTTTAGGGTTTTCTAGGGTCTTTAGGATCTTTTAGGTTTTCTATGATTTTTTTAGGGTTTTCTAGGATTTTAAGGGGTTTTAGGGTTTTTAGGGTTTTTAGTATTTTTAGGGTTTTTAGAGTTTTTTAGGACTTTCTAGGATTTTCTAGGATTCTAAGTGTTTTCTATGGTTTTTTAGATTTTTCTAATATTTTTAGGGTTTTTTAAGGATTTTCTATGGTTTTCAGGAGTTTTTAGAATTTTCTGAGATTTTTAGAGTATTTTAGGGTTTTCTATTATTTCTAGGATTTTTTAGGATTTTCTAAAAATCTAAAAAGTCTAGAAAACCTAAAAAACCTTAAAAACCCTAGAAAATTCTAAAAAATTCTAGAAAATCTTAAAAACCCTAAAAACCATAGAGAACCCTAGAAACTTCTAAAAATTCTAGAAAATCCTAAAAAAACCCTAGGAAATACTAAAAAACACAAAGAAATCCTAGAAAGCTCTAAAAAAATCCTAAAACCCCTAAAAACCATAAAAAACGATAGAAAATCCTAAAAAAAACCTAAAAACGCTAAAAAACCATAGAAATCCCTAAAAAACCCTAAAAACCCTATCAAACACTAAAAAATGCTAGAAAAACTCTAAAAATTCTAGAAAACCCTAAAAAACACTAGAAACCCTAGAAAACCATAAAAAATACTAAAAAAACCCTAAAATATCCTAAAAACCATAGAAAAACTAAAAAATCATAGAAACCCTAGAAAATCATAAAAAATCCTACAAATCCTAAAAAATCCTAGAAAACCCAAAAAACCCGAAAAAACTCTAAAAACACTAAATATCCCTAAAAACCTAGAAAATCCTAAAAATCCTAAAAACCATAAAAAAACCATAAAACACTAAATAACCCGAGAAAACCCTGAAAAATCCTAAAAAATCCTAAAAATCCTAGAAAATCCTAAAAAACTCTAAATCCCTAGAAAATCCTAAAGACCATAAAAAACCCTAAAAACAGCAGAAAACCCTAAAACCCCTAAAAATCCTAGAAAACCCTAAAAAAATCCTTGAAAAACCTAAAGACCATTAAAAAACGATAGAAAACCCTAAAAAACCTAAAAACTCCATAAAACCATAGAAAACCTTAAAACCCTAGAAAACCATGAAAAATCCTAAAAATCTTAAAAGCCCTAGAAAAACCCAAAAAAATCCCTAAAAGCCCTAAAAAAATACTTGAAAATCCTAAAAACCCTACAAAATCCTAAAAACCCAAAAAAACACACAAAAACTCTAAAAAACTCAGAAAATCCTAAAAACCCTAAAAAACCCTAAAACACCATAAGAAATCCTAAAAACCCTAAAAAATATAAAAAAACCTAAAAACCTTAGAAAACCGTAAAATACCCAAAAATAATCCTAGAAAACCCTAGAAAACACAAAAATATCCTAAAAATACTAGAAAACCCTAAAAACTCTAAAAACCCTAAAAGACAGTAAAAATCCTAGAAAACCTTAAAAAACCCTTAAAATCCTAAAAAACCCTAGAAAACCCAAAAAAACTCTAAAAATCCTAAAAATTCCTTAAAAACCCTAGAAAATCCTAAACCCTAAACCCTAAAAAATTCTAGAAAACCCAAAAACCGTAAATCCTAAATCCTAGAAACCCTAAAAAACCATAAAAAACCCTAGAAATCCTAAAAAACCGAAAAAACCCCAAAAAACTCTAAAAACCCTAAATATCCCTAAAAACCTAGTAAATCCTAAAAAATCCTGCAAACCATAAAAAAACCATAAAACATTAAATAACCCTAGAAAACCCTGAAAAATCCTAAAAAACCCTAAAAACCTTAGAAAATCCTAAAAAACTCTAAAATCCCTAGAAAATCCTAAAGACCATAAAAAACCCCAAAAATAGCAGATAACCCTAAAACCCCTAAAAATCCTAAAAAACCCTAAAAAATCCTTAAAAACACTAAAAAAATCCTAGAAAGCCCTAAAAAACCTTAAAAAACCTAAAGACCACTAAAAAACAATAGAAAACCCTAAAAAACTTAAAAACTCTAAAAAACCATAGAAAAACCCTAAAACCCTAGAAAACCATGAAAAATCCTAAAAGCCCTAGAAAACCTAAAGACCATTAAAAAACGATAGAAAACCCTAAAAAACCTAAAAACTCTAAAAAAACCATAGAAAATCCTAAAACCCTAGAAAACCATGAAAAATCCTAAAAATCCTAAAAGCCCTAGAAAATCCAAAAAAATAACTAAAAACCCTAAAAAAAACACTTGAAAATCCTAAAAACCCCTCAAAACACACGAAAACTCTAAAAAACTCTAAAAATCCTAAAGAACCCTAAAAAAAACCCTAAAACCCTAAAAACCCTAAAAAACCTAAAAAAAACCCTAAAAACCTTAGAAAACCGTAAAAAAGCCAAAAAATCCTTGAAAACACTAAAAAATACTAGAAAGCCCTAAAAAACCTTAAAAATCCTAAAGACCATTAAAAACGAGAGAAAACCCTAAAAAAACCTAAAAACCCTAAAAACCATAGAAAACCCTAAAAAACCCTTGAAAACCATGAAAAATCCTAAAAAAACCTAGAAAACCATGAAAAACCTAACGTGTTTTCTCTAAGATTTTTTAGGCTTTTCTAGGGTATTTGAGGGTTTTTCTAAGATTTTTAGGGTTTTCTAGGGTTTTTGGGTTTTCTAGGGTTTCTTATGATTTGTAGGCTTTTTAATGGGTTTCTAGTGTTTTTTAAGGTTTTCTAGGGTTTTTAGGATTTTTTAGGATTTTCTAGGATTTTTAGGGTTTTTGAGATTTTTCTAGAGTTTTAGGGTTTTTTTTTGTGTTTACTAGGTTTTTTACGGTATTTTAGAGTTTTGTAGGTTTTTTAGGTTTTTTAGCGTTTTAAGGGTTTTCTAGTATTTTTTGCATTTTCTAGGGTCTTTTAGGTTTTTTACGGTTTTTTAGGGTTTTCTAGGATATTCTAGGATTTTCTGGAGTTTTTAAGGATTTTAGGTTTTCTAGGATTTTTTTGGATTTTCTAGAGCTTTTTTAGGTTTTTTAGGGTTTTCTAGGGTTTTTAGGATCTTTTAGGTTTTCTAGGTTTTTTTAGGGTTTTCTAGGATTTTTAGGGGTTTTAGGATTTTTAGGGTTTTTAGAGTTTTTAGAGTTTTTTAGTACTTTCTAGGTTTTTTTAGGATTTCAAGTGTTTTCTTTGGTTTTTTAGATTTTTCTAATGTTTTTAGAGTTTTTTAGGGATTTTTTATGATTTTCAGGAATTTTTAGGATTTTCTGAGATTTTTAGTGTATCTTACGGTTTTCTATTATTTCTAGGATTTTTTAGGATTTTCTAAATATCTAAAAAGTCTAGAAAACCTAAAAAACCCAAAAAAAACCCCTAAAACCCCTAAAAACCATAAAAAACGATAGAAAACCCTAAAAAAACCTAAAAACCCTAAAAAACCATAGAAATCCCTAAAAAATCCTAAAAACCCTATCAAACACTAAAAAACGCTAGAAAAACTTAAAAAATTCTAAAAACCATAGAAAACCCTAAAAAAATACTAAAAACCCTAGAAAACCATAAAATCCTAGAAATCCTAGAAAAACCCTAAAAACTCTAGAAAACCCTAAAAAACACTAGAAACCCTAGAAAACTATAAAAAAACACTAAAAAACCCTAAAATATCCTAAAAATCATAGAAAATCCTAAAAAACCCTAGAAACCCTAGAAAACCATAAAAAATCCTAAAAATCCTAGAAAATCCAAAAAACCCCAAAAAACTCTAAAAACCCTAAATATTCCTAAAAACCTAGAAAATCCTAAAAAATCCTAAAAACTATAAAAAAAAACCATAAAACACTAAATAACCCTAGAAAACCCTAAAAAATCTTAAAAAACCCTAAAAACCCTAGAAAATCCTAAAAAACTCTAAAATCCCTAGAAAATCCTAAAGACCATAAAAAACCCTAAAACCCCTAAAAATCCTAGAAAATCCTAAAAAATCCTTGAAAACACTAAAAGATCCTAGAAAGCCCTAAAAAACCTTAAAAAACCTAAAGACCATTAAAAAACGATAGAAAACCCTAAAAAACCTAAAAACTCTAAAAAACCATAGAAAACCCTAAAACCTTAGAAAACCATGAAAAATCCTAAAAATGCTAAAAGCATTAGAAAACCCAAAAAAATCACTAAAAACCCTTAAAAAAACACTTGAAAATCCTAAAAACCAATAAAAACACACGAAAACTCTAAAAAACTCTAAAAATCCTAAAGAACCCTAAAAAAACCCTAAAACACCATAAAAAACCCTAAAACCCTAAAAACCCTAAAAAACCTAAAAAAACTCTAAAAACCTTAGAAAACCGTAAAAAACCCAAAAAATCATAGAAAACCCTAAAATATCCTAAAAATACTAGAAAACCCTAAAAACTCTAGAAAATCCTAAAAGACACTAAAAATCCTAGAAACCTATAAAAAACCCTTAAAATCCTAAAAAACCCTAGAAAACCCAAAAAACCCCAAAAAACTCTAAAAACCCTAAAAATTCCTAAAAAACCCTAGAAAATCCTAAACCCTAAACCTAAAAAAATATAGAAAACCCAAAAAACCCTAAACCCTAAATCCTAAAGACCCTAGAAAACCCTAAAAAATACTAGAAACCCTAGAAAACCATAAAAAAACAAAAAAAACCCTAGAATATCCTAAAACCCCTAAAAAATCCTAAATACCCTAGAAAACCCTAAAAAATCCTAAAAATCCTAGAAAACCCTAAAAAATCTTTGAAAACACTAAAAAATACTGGAAAGACCTAAAAAACCTTAAAAATCCTAAAAACCATTAAAAACGATAGAAAACCCTAAAAATATCCTAAAAACCATAAAAAAACCTTAAAAATCCTAAAGACCATAAAAAAATAGAAAACCCTAAAAAACCTAAAAACCATAAAAAACCATAAAAAACCTAAAAAACCATTAAAAACCCTAAAAAACCATAGAAAACCCTAAAAAACCCTAAAACCCTAGAAAACCGTAAAAAACCCAAAAAATTCCTAAAAAATCCTAAAATATCCTAAAAACACTAGAAAAACCTAAAAACCCTAGAAAACCCTAAGAGACACTAAAAATCCTAGAAAACCATAAAAAACCCTTAAAATCCTAAAAAACCCTAGAAAACCCTAAACCCTAAACCTTAAAAAATTCTAGAAAACCCAAAAAACCCTATCAAACACTAAAAAATGCTAGAAAACCTTAAAAAATTCTAAAAACCATAGAAAATCCTAAAAATACTAAAACCCTAGAAAACCCTAAAATATCCTAGAAATCCTAGATAAACCCTAAAAACTCTAGAAAACCGTAAAAAACAATAGAAATCCTAGAAAACAATAAAAAACACTAAAAAAACTCTAAAATATCCTAAAAACCATAGAAAAATCTAAAAAACCCTAGAAACCATAGAAAATCATAAAAAAACCTTAAAAATCCTAAAAAATCCTAGAAAACCCAAAAAACCCCAAAAAACTCTAAAAACCCTAAGTATCCCTAAAAACCTAGAAAATCCTAAAAACCATAAAAAAAACCATAAAACATTAAATAACCCTAGAAAACCTGAAAAATCCTAAAAAACCCTAAAAACCTTAGAAAATCCTAAAAAACTCTAAAATCCCTAGAAAATCCTAAAGACCATAAAAAACCCTAAAAACAGCAGAAAACCCTAAAACCCCTAAAAATCCTAAAAAATCCTTGAAAACACTAAAAAATCCTAGAAAGTCCTAAAAAACCTTAAAAAACCTAAAGACCATTAAAAAACGATAGAAAACCTTAAAAAACCTAAAAACTCTATAAAACCATAGAAAACCCTAAAACCCTAGAAAACCATGAAAAATCCTAAAAATCCTAAAAGCCCTAGAAAAACCCAAAAAAATCCCTAAAAGCCCTAAAAAAACACTTGAAAATCCTAAAAACCCTACAAAATCCTAAAAACCCCAAAAAACAGAAGAAAACTCTTAAAAACTCAAAAAAATCCTAAAAAAACCCTAAAACATCATAAAAAAATCCTAAAAACCCTAAATTATATAAAAAAAACCCTAAAAACCTTAGAAAACCGTAAAATACCCAAAAATAATACTAGAAAACCCAAAAATATCCTAAAAATACTAGAAAACCCTAAAAACTCTAGAAAACCCTAAAAGACACTAAAAATCCTAGAAAACCATAAAAAACCCTTAAAATCCTAAAAAACCCTAGAAAACCCAAAAAACCCCAAAAAACTCTAAAAATCCTAAAAATTCCTTAAAAACCCTAGAAAATCCTAAACCCTAAACCCTAAAAAATTCTAGAAAACCCAAAAAAACCCTAAAAATATCCTAAAAAACCCTAAAAAATTCCAAAAACCCTAGAAAACCATAAAAAATCTTAAAAATCCTAAAAACCCCTAAAAAATCCTTGAAAACACTAAGAAAATCCTAGAAAGCCCTAAAAAACCTTTAAAATCCTAAAGACCATTAAAAATGATAGAAAACCCTAAAAAACCTAAAAACTCTAAAAACCATAGAAAACCCTAAAAAACTCTGGAAAACCATGAAAAATCCTAAAAAAACCTAGAAAACCATAAAGAACCTAAAGTGTTTTTTCTGAGGTTTTTTAGGATTTTCTAGGGTATTTTAGAGTTTTCTAGGCTTTTAAGGGTTTTTTTAGGGTTTTTAGAGGGTTTTTGGGTTTTCTAGAATTTTTTACGGTTTTTTGGGTATTTAGGGTGTTTAGGGGTTTTAGGGGTTTTTAAGGCTTTGTAGGATTTTTCAGGATTTTTTAGTATCTTCTAGGGTTTTTAAAAGTTTCTTGCATTATCTAGGATTTTCTAGAGTTTTTTCGGGTTTTTATGGTTTTTTATGGCTTTTAAGATTTTTAGGATTTTTTTAGGGATTTTAGGATTTTTAGAGTTTTTCGGATTTTTTTGGGTTTTTTATGCTTTTTTATGATTTTCTAGGGTTTTCTAGGATTTTAAAGATATTTGAGGGTTTTTCTAAGATTTTTAGGGTTTTCTAGGGTTTTTTTAGGGTTTTTTGGGTTTTCTAGCGTTTCTTATGATTTGTAGGGGTTTTTTTTATGGGTTTCTAGTGTTTTTTAAGGTTTTCTAGGGTTTTTAGGATTTTTTAGTAATTTCTAGGGTTTTTAGAGTTTTTTAGATTTTTCTAGAGTTTTAGGGTTTTTTTGTGTTTTCTAGGTTTTTTACGATTTTTTAGAGTTTTGTAGGTTTTTTTAGGTTTTTTAGCGTTTGAAGGGTTTTTAGGGGTTTTTTGCATTTTCTAGGGTCTTTTAGGATTTTTACGGTTTTTCAGGGTTTTCTAGGATATTCTAGGATTTTCTGGGGTTTTTAAGGTTTTTAGGTTTTCTATGATTTTTTTGGGTTTTCTAGAGTTTTTAGTGTTTTCTAGGGTCTTTAGGATCTTTTAGATTTTCTAGGGTTTTTTTAGGATTTTCTAGAATTTTTAGGGGTTTTAGGATTTTTAGGATTTTTAGAGTTTTTTAGGATTTTCTAAGATTTTTTAAGATTCTAAGTGTTTTCTATGATTTTTTAGATTTTTCTAATGTTTATAGGGTTTTTTAGGGATTTTCTATGGTTTTCAGGAGTTTTTAGGATTTTCTGAGATTTTTAGGGTATTTTAGGGTTTTCTATTATTTCTAGGATTTTTTAGGATTTTCTAAAAATCTAAAAAACCTAAAAAACCTTAAAAATCCTAGAAAATTCTAAAAAATCCTAAAAGTCTTGGAAAATCCTAAAAACCCTAAAAACCATAGAGAACCCTAGAAACTCCTAAAAAACCCTAGGAAATACTGAAAACACTAAGAAATCCTAGAAAGCTCTAAAAAACCCTAAAACCCCTAAAAACCATAAAAAACGATAGAAAATCCTAAAAAAACCTAAAAACCCTAAAAAACCATAGAAATCCATAAAAAACCCTAAAAACCCTATCAAACACTAAAAAACGTTAGAAAACCTAAAACCCTAGAAAACTCTTAAAAATACTAGAAAAGATAAGAAAGTCCTAAAAACTCCTAAAAATCTTAGCAAACTCTAGAAAATACTAAAAACCCTAGAAAACCCTAAAATATCCTAGAAATCCTAGAAAAACCCTAAAAACTCTAGAAAACCGTAAAAAATAATAGAAATCCTAGAAAACCATAAAAAAACACTAAAAAAACTCTAAAATATCCTAAAAACCATAGAAAAACCTAAAAAAGTCCTAGAAACCCTAGAAAACCATAAAAACCTTAAAAATCCTAAAGAATCCTAGAAAACCCAAAAAACCCCAAAAAACTCTAAAAACCCTAAGTATCCCTAAAAACCTAGAAAATCCTAAAAATCATAAAAAAACCATAAAACACTAAATAACCCTAGAAAACCTGAAAAATCCTAAAAAATCCTAAAAACCCTAGAAAATCCTAAAAAACTCTAAAATCCCTAGAAAATCTTAAAGAACATAAAAAACCCTAAAAACAGCAGAAAACCCTAAAACCCCTAAAAGTCTTAGAAAATCCTAAAAAATCCTTGAAAACACTAAAAATTTCTAGAAAGTCCTAAAAAACCTTAAAAGACCTAAAGACCATTAAAAAATGATAGAAAACCCTAAAAAACTAAAAAACACTAAAAACCCATAGAAAACCCTAAAACCCTAGAAAACCATGAAAAATCCTATAAATCCTAAAAGCCCTAGAAAACCCAAAAAATCCCTAAAAACCCTAAAAAAACACTTGAAAATCCTAAAAACCCTACAAAATCCTAAAAATCCCTAAAAAACACACGAAAACTCTAAAAAACCCATAAAATACCATAAAAAAAACCTAAAACCCTAAAAACCCTAAAAAAACCTAAAAACCCTTAAAAACACACGAAAACCCTAAAACACCATAAAAAACCTAAAACGCTAAAAACCCTAAAAAACCCTAAAAACCTTAGAAAACCGTAAAAAATCCTAAAATATACTAAAAATACTAGAAAACCCTAAAAACCCTAGAAAACCCTAAAAAACCCTAAAACCCTAGAAAACCATGAAAAATCTTAAAAATCCTAAAAACCCTAGAAAACCTTAAAAAAACCTTTGAAAATTCTAAAAACCCTACAAAATCCTAAAAACCCCTAAAAACACACGAAAACCCTAAAAAACTCTAAAAATCTTAAAGAACCCTAAAAAATCCCTAAAACACCATAAAAAAATCCTAAAACCCTAAATCCTAGAAAAACCTAAAAAAACCCTAAAAATCTTAGAAAATCGTAAAAAACCCAAAAAATTCCTAAAAAATCCTAAAATATCCTAAAAACACTTGAAAAACCTAAAAACCCTAGAAAACCCTAAAAGACACTAAAAATCCTAGAAAACCATAAAAAACCCTTAAAATCCTAAAAAACCCTAGAAAACCCTAAACCCTAAACCTTAAAAAATTCTAGAAAACCCAAAAAACCCTAAACCCTAAATCCTAAAAAACCCTAGAAAACCCTAATCCTAAAAACCTTAGAAAACCCTAAAAAACACTAGAAACCATAGAAAACCTTAAAAAAACTAAAAACGCTAAAATATCCTAAAAATCGTAAAAAATCCTAAAAACCCTAAAAAATCCTAAAAACCACCCTAAAAATCCTATAAACCCTAGAAAACCATAAAAAACCCTAAAAATCCTAAAGATATCCTAGAAAACCCAAGAAACCCCAAAAAACTCTAAAAACCCTAAATATCCGTAAACACCTAGAAAACCCTAAAAAACTCTAAAAACCATAAAAAACCATGAAACACTAAATAACCCTAGAAAACCCTGAAAAATCCTAAAAAACCTAGAAAATCCTAAAAAACCCCAAAATTGCTAGAAAATCCTAAAGACCATAAAAAACAGTAGAAAACCCTAAAACCCCCAAAAATCCTAGAAAACCCTAAAAATTGTTGAAAACACTAAAAAATCCTAGAAAGGCCAAAAAAACCATAAAAAACCTAAAGACCCTTAAAAAACGTTAGAAAACCCTAAAAAACCTAAAAACCCTAAAACCCTAGAAAACCATGAAAAATCCTAAAATTCCAAAAAGCCTTAGAAAACCAAAAAAATCCCTAAAAGCTAAAAACCTACAAAAATCCTAAAAATCCTAAAAAACTCTAATAAATCCTTGAAAACACTAAAAAAAATCCTAGAAAGCCCTAAAAAACCTTAAAAGTCCTAAAGACCATTAAAAATGATAGAAAATCCTAAAAAACTTAAAAACTCTAAAAAACCATAGAAAACCTAAAAAACCCTAGAAAACCCTAGAAAACCCTAGAAACCCTAGAAAACCCTAAAATCCTAAAAAATCCTAGAAAACCCTAAAAAATCCTTGAAAACACTAAAAAATCCTAGAAAGCCCTAAAAAACCTAAAGACCATTAAAAACGATAGAAAACCCTAAAAAACCTAAAAACTCTAAAAAAACCATAGAAAATCCTAAAACCCTAGAAAACCATGAAAAATCCTAAAAATCCTAAAAGCCCTAGAAAATCCAAAAAAATAACTAAAAACCCTAAAAAAACACTTGAAAATCCTAAAAACCCCTAAAAATATACGAAAACTCTAAAAAACTCTAAAAATCCTAAAGAACCCTAAAAAAACCCTAAAACCACAAAAACCTTAAAAACCTTAGAAAACCGTAAAAAACCCAAAAAATCATAGAAAACCCTAAAATATCCTAAAAATACTAGAAAACCCTAAAAGACACTAAAAATCCTAGAAAACCATAAAAATCTCTTAAAATCCTAAAAAACCCTAGAAAACCCAAAAAACCCCAAAAAACTCTAAAAACCCTAAAAATTCCTAAAAAACCCTAGAAAATCCTAAACCCTAAACCCTAAAAAATTATAGAAAACCCAAAAAACCCTAAACCCTAAATCCTAAAAACGCTAGAAAACCCTAAAAAACACTACAAACCCTAGAAAACCATAAAAAAACAAAAAAAAACACTAAAATATCCTAAAAACCGTAAAAAATCCTAAAAACCCTAGAAAACCCTAAAAAATCCTAAAAATCCTAGAAAACCCTAAAAAATCCTTGAAAACACTAAAAAATACTAGAAAGCCCTAAAAAACCTTAAAAATCCTAAAGACCATTAAAAACGATAGAAAACCCTAAAAAAACCTAAAAACCCGAAAAACCATAGAAAACCCTAAACAAGCCTAGAAAACCATGAAAAATCCTAAAAAAACCTAGAAAACCATAAAAAACCTAACGTGTTTTCTCTAAGATTTTTTAGGATTTTCTAGGGTATTTTAGGGTTTTTAAGGTTTTCTAGGCTCTTAAGGGTTTTTTAGGGTTTTTAGGAGGTTTTTGGGTTTTCTAGAATTTTTTACGGTTTTTTGGGTATTTAGGGTGTTTAG
>NW_026264995.1:0-1381 GCF_000817695.3 Arachis duranensis | reverse complement strand
TTCTAGGGTTTTCTAGAGTTTTTTCGGGTTTTTATGGTTTTTTATGGTTTTCTTGGGTTTTTAAGATTTTTAGAATTTTTTGGGGATTTTAGGGTTTTTAGTGTTTTTCGGGTTTTTTTGGGTTTTTTTATGGTTTTTTATGATTTTCTAGGATTTTTAACGTTTTCTAGTGTTTTTAGTGTTTTCTAGGATTTTTAAGATATTTGAGGGTTTTTCTAAGATTTTTAGGGTTTTCTAGGATTTTTTAGGGTTTTTTGGATTTGCTAGGGTTTCTTAGGATTTGTAGCGTTTTTTTTATGGGTTTCTAGTATTTTTTAAGGTTTTCTAGGGTTTTTAGGATTTTTAGGGTTTTCTAGGATTTTTTAGGGTTTTTTGGATTTGCTAGGGTTTCTTAGGATTTGTAGCGTTTTTTTTATGGGTTTCTAGTATTTTTTAAGGTTTTCTAGGGTTTTTAGGATTTTTTAGGATTTTTTAGGGTTTTTAGGATTTTTTAGATTTTTCTAGAGTTTTAGGGTTTTTTTGTGTTTTCTAGGTTTTTTACGATTTTTTAGAGTTTTGTAGGGTTTTTTAGGTTTTTTAGCGTTTTAAGGGTTTTTAGGGGTTTTTTGCATTTTCCTAGGGTCTTTTAGGATTTTTACGATTTTTTAGGGTTTTCTAGGATATTCTAGGATTTTTTGAGGTTTTTAAGGTTTTTAGGTTTTCTAGGTTTTTTTTTGTTTTCCAGAGTTTTTAGGGGTTTTTAGGGTTTTCTAGGGTCTTTAGGATCTTTTAGTTTTTCTAGGGTTTTTTTAGGGTTTTCTAGGATTTCTAGGGGTTTTAGGGTTTTTAGGGTTTTTAGTATTTTTAGGGTTTTTAGAGTTTTTTAGGACTTTCTAGGATTTTTTAGGATTCTAAGTGTTTTCTATGGTTTTTTAGATTTTTCTAATGTTTTTAGGGTTTTTTAGGGATTTTCTATGATTTTCAGGAGTTTTTAAGATTTTTTGAGATTTTTAGGGTATTTTAGGGTTTTCTATTATTTCTAGGATTTTTTAGGATTTTCTAAAAATCTAAAAAGTCTAGAAAACCTAAAAAACCTTAAAAACCCTAAAAAATTCTAAAAAATACTAAAAATCCTAGAAAATCCTAAAATCCCTAAAAACCATAGAGAACCCTAAAAACTCCTAAAAATTCTTGAAAAAACACTAAGAAATCCTAGAAAGTCCTAAAAAATCCTAATACATTTAAAAACCATAAAAAATGATAGAAAACCCTAAAAAAACCTAAAAATCCTTAAAAACCATAGAAATCCCTAAAAAACCCTAAAACCCTATCAAACACTAAAAAATGCTAGAAAACCTTAAAAAATTCTAAAAACCATAGAAAACCCTAAAAAATACTAAAA
>NW_026264994.1:52152-52839 GCF_000817695.3 Arachis duranensis | reverse complement strand
GACTTTATTTTATTTTTCTAATATAAATAAAAAATTAATCATATAATATAAAAATTCAAAAATAAAAAATTTAGTTTTTTATAATTTTTAATTTTTTTAAAAATATTTTTTTATCTTTTTACTCACCGGATAAAGCTAGACCGGAACAGTTAACTTTTTTTTGCTTCACTTGGTCACAAATTAAGAATAATTTAATTTAAAAAATTTAAAATTTTTCAATTTTTTAGTTTTTGGATATTGTTGGATTTTTTTATTCTTTTACAATTAAAAAATTATTTTTTAGTTTAAAAATAAAAACAAAAATTTACAGCTCTATTATTTACAAGGTATTGCTGGACTTTGTTTTATTTTTCTAATTTAAATAAAAAATTAATCATCTAATTTAAAAATTCAAAAATAAAAAATTTAGTTTTTTAATTTTTTAAAATATTTTTTTAATTTACCGGATAATGCAACACTCGGACAGTTGAGACTTTTTTTGCTGCACTTGTTCACAAATTAAGAATTTTATTTTTTTGATATTTTTGGAATTTTTTATTTTTTTACAATCAGAAAAAAATTTATTTTTTTGGTTTAAAAATTAAGAAAAAAATAAATTTACGGATTTGTTATTTACCAGATATTGTTGGACTTTATTTAATTTTTCTGATTTAAAGAAAAAAATTAATTAATAATATAAACATTCAA
>NW_026264994.1:50290-51435 GCF_000817695.3 Arachis duranensis | reverse complement strand
CCCTCCTTCCAAGCTTTGTTTCACCTATCATCAATCAATCAAAAACATCAAAGCTATGCTTCAAATCATGAGATTGTTTCTCTTCCAAAATATATGACAATTATAACACAATATCTCATGAAAATGCATCATTTTATACATGATTGATTGAGTCAAAGATAACATGGATTTCAACCCAATTGGCTTACTTATGGCTTAAGAAAGTACATAAAACTAAATGAAAACAAAGAAAAAGACTAGTAAAACTAGGCTAAGATGACTTGTCATCACAGGACTTTGTTTTATTTTTCTAATTTAAATAAAAAATTAATCATTTAATTTAAAAATTCAAAAATAAAAAATTTAGTTTTTTTAATTTTTTAAAATATTTTTTATCTTTTTATTTACCGGATAATGCTACACCCGGACAGTTGACACTTTTTTCTGCACTTGTTCACAAATTAAGAATTTTAGTTTTTGGATAATTTTGGAATTTTTTATTTTTTTTACAATTAGAAAAAATTTATTTTTCTTAGTTTAAAAATTAAGGAAAAAAAATAAATTTACAGGTTTGCTATTTACCAGATATTGTTGGATTTTATTTAATTTTTCTAATATAAATAAAAAAATTAATCATATAATATAAAAATTTAAAAATAAAAACTTTAATTTTTTATAATTTTTAATTTTTTTAAAAATATTTTTTTATCTTTTTACTCACCGGATAATGCTACACCGGAACAGTTAACTTTTTTTTTGCTTCACTTGGTCACAAATTAAGAATAAATTAATTTAAAAAATTTTAAATTTTTAAATTTTTTTATTTTTTGGATATTGTTTTAATTTTTTATTTTTTTACAATTAAAAAAATTAAATTAGTTTAAAAATAAAAATAAAAATTTACAGCTCTATTATTTACAAGATATTGCTGTACTTTGTTTTATTTTTCTAATTTAAATAAAAAATTAATCATTTAATTTAAAAATTCAAAAATAAAAAAATTAGTTTTTTAATTTTTTAAAATATTTTTTTATCTTTTTATTTACCGGATAATGCTACATCCGGACAGTTGACACTTTTTTTGCTGCACTTGTTCACAAATTAAGAATTTTATTTTTTGGATATTTCTAGAATTTTTTATGTTTTTACAATTAGTAAAAAATTTA
>NW_026264994.1:36989-49521 GCF_000817695.3 Arachis duranensis | reverse complement strand
GATCTCAAGGTGAGATTGAGACAGAATTTCCTCAATTCTCAACACCCAAGACTTAAATAAAGCTTTGCAGGAAAGTAAACAAGAAAACCCAGAGGAAGAGAATTCAATTCTCCTCCCAGAAACTCTCTTAAATGTCAAGAAATCTCCCAAAAACTCCTCCGCAAGAATCACAATTCCAAAAAGCTCCCTAAAACTTCAAATCCTAAGCTATTTATACACTTTCTTCTAATGATCTTCAAGCCTTGAATTGGGCCTTGGCCTTGATGGAATTGGGTTGATAGTGGCCTCTGTTGATTGCTCTTGGTGTTGGGAAGAAATCCACTTGTGAACCAGGCCATGCAACTTTCACGTTTGAGCCAACGTTTGAGGTCAAACGTTGACTCAAACGTTGCCTTGTGAAATTATGCAGCAGGCCTCTCTTTGCTGTCATCCACGTTTGGCTCAACGTTTGAGGTCAAACTTGAGCTCAAACGTGGATCCCCCATGCCTTCTTTTTGGCCAACGTTTGGCCCAACGTTTGAGGTCAAACGTTGGCGCAAACGTGGCTCAATTAGCTCATCAATCAGGGGTGTTCTTCCATGCTCCTATTTGCCAAAATGTAGCCAACGTTTGACCTCACGTTTGAGGTCAAACATTGGCTCAAACGTCGCTGCCAAAAGCTCAATCTTCTTCTCTTAGGTGCCAACGTTTGCCTCAACGTTTGAGGTCAAACGTTGGCGCAAACTTCACCTTCCAGGAGTTCCATTTTTCTTCTTTGTGGCGCCAACGTTTGCCTCAACGTTTGAGGTCAAACGTTGGCGCAAACTTCACCTTCCAGGAGTTCCATTTTTCTTCTTTGTGGCGCCAACGTTTGCCTCAACGTTTGAGGTCAAACGTTGGCGCAAACGTCCCCTTCCAGGAGCTTCTTCTTCAGCCAACGTTTGCCTCAAAGTTTGAGGTCAAACGTTGGCTCAAACGTTGGTTCTACTCCAGGGTATTCTTCATCTTTTTGCAACCTCCTTCCAAGCTTTGTTTCACCTATCATCAATCAATCAAAAGCATCAAAGCTATGCTTCAAATCATGAGATTGTTTCTCTTCCATAATATATGACAATTATAGCACAAAATCTCATGAAAATGCATCATTTTATACATGATTGACTGAGTCAAAGGTATCATGAATTTCAACCCGATTGGCTTACTTGTGGCTTAAGAAAGTGCATAAAACTAAATGAAAACAAAGAAAAAGACTAGTAAAACTAGGCTAAGATGACTTGTCATCATAATGCTACACTAGGACAGTTGACACTTTTTTTGCTACACCTATTCACAAATTAAGAATTTTATTTTTTGGATTTTTTTGAATTTGTTATTTTTTTACAATTAGAAAAAAATTTATTTTTTTAGTTTAAAAATTAAGAAAAAAATAAATTTACAGGTTTGTTATTTACCAGATATTGCTGGTCTTTATTTTATTTCTAATACAAATAAAAAAATTAATCATATAATATAAACATTCAAAAATAAAAAATTTAGTTTTTAAAATTTTTTATTTTTTTAAAAATATTTTTTTAACTTTTTACTTGATGTGCGGAAAACGATCCGACACAAAACTCAACGGCAAGTGTACCGGGTCGCATCAAGTAATAAAACTTACGGGAGTGAGGTCGATCCCACAAGGATTGAAGGATTGAGCAACTTTAGTTTAGTGGTTGATTTAGTCAAGCAAACAAGTGTTGATTGTGTGAAGTTGTGTTGACAGGAATTAAATTGCAGAGAATGTAAAGGGGAGTGGGTGATTTGCAGGAAATTAAAGGGAACAAAAAGAAAAAGAGCTGAATCTTAAAGTGCAAGTAATGTAAATTGCAGAAACTTAAAGTGCAAGAAATATAAATGACTTGAAAAATAAAAGCGGAATGGGAATTGGATCTGCAGGAATTAAACAAGGAAAAGCAAAACTTAACAGAATGAAGAGTAATTGATGGAATTAGCTGAACCGGATCTCAAACTAAAAGGAAAATAAGCTGGTGTAGTAATTAACCAAGGAAATTAAAATGGAAACAAATAGATCTCAGGACCCAAGAGACTAGATAACCGAGTCTAGATCTCAATGCCTTCCTAGATCCAAATTCAGAGAGCAAATGCAAAATTAAAGAAGAGAGCAATGTAGAAATGTAAATCCAAGTTCAATTTCCAGAAGTTGCAGTAAGAAAAACAGAGAGATCTCAAGGTGAGATTGAGACAGAATTTCCTCAATTCTTCAACACCCAAGACTCAAGACAAGTGTAGATGAAATTGAAAACAAGAAAACTAAGAGGAAGAGAATTCAATTCTTCTTCCCAGGACTCAGAATCTCCAAACAACTCAAAACCCAAAAGCTTTCCAAAACTCCCAGCAATACTTAAAAGAAAAATTCTAAAAGAAAGCTCCCTTAAAACTTCAAATCCTAAGCTATTTATACACTTTCTTCAAATGATCATTAAGCCTTGAATTGGGCCTTTAGTCTTGATGGAATTGGGTTGATAGTGGCCTCCGTTGATTGCTCTTGGTGTTGGGAAGAAATCCATTTGTGAACCGGGCCATGAACCATTCACGTTTGAGTCAACGTTTGAGGCAAACATTGTGATGTGCGGAAAACAATCCGACACAAAACTCACCGACAAGTGTACCGGGTCGCATCAAGTAATAAAACTCACGGGAGTGAGGTTGATCCCACAGGGATTGAAGGATTGAGCAATTTTAGTTCGGTGGTTGATTTAGTCAAGCGAATCAAGTATTGGTTGAGTGATTTTGTATCTGACAGTAAGTGAATAGCAGAAAATGTAAAGGGGGAGGGGTGAATTGCAGAAATTAAAGAGAACTAAAAGTAAAAGAGCTGAATCTTAAAGAACAAGAAATTAAATGACTGAAACTTAAAGTGCAAGAAATGTAAATTGCAGTAACTTAAAATGCAAGAAATATAAACTGCTTGAATGTAAAAGGGATTTGAGGACTGGGATTTCAGAATTCAAGCAAGGGAAATTAAATTGCAACAATTATCAAAGCAAGAGATGATTTGAATTCTGCCAGATCTCAAACAGAAAAGGAAATTAAATTGCAGCAGGGTTCACAGAAGAACCAAAAGGAAAATAGGATCTCAGGACTCCAGAGACTAGATAGCAAAGTCTAGATCTCAATTGCCTTCCCAGATCCAAACTCACAACGAAATTAACAAGAAATTAAAGAGGAAGCAGTAAAGGAATTGGGATTCAACTCAATTATGCAGCAGAGAAATCAAAGAGATCTTAAATGGAGATTGAGACAGAAATTCCTCAATTCTTCACACCCAAGACTCAAATAAAGCTTTGCAGAAAAGAAAACAATAAAACCCAGAGGAAGAGAATTCAATTCTCCTCCCAAAAACTCTCTATCTCAACTACTAGAAAATGCAAAGTGAGCTCTCCTCCGTAAGCACTATGAAAATTCTAAAAGAAAACTCCAAAAGGAAAAAGCTCCCCGAAAAACTTAAATTCTAATCTATTTATACACTCTCTTCTAATGATCTTCAAGCCTTGAATTGGGCCCTTGTCTTGATGGAATTGGGTTGACATAAGCCTCTGTTGATTGCTCTTGGTGTTGGGAAGAAATCTGTTTGCAACTTGGGCCTTGGGGATTTACGTTTGAGTCAACGTTTGAGGCACACGTTGACTCAAACGCCTTCGTGCCAATTATGCAGCTCGGCCATGTTCTGCTGCCATCCACGTTTGAGCCAGCGTTTGAGGTCAAACGTGAGCTCAAACGTGAGCTCAAACGTAGCCCTCCCATGCTTCTCTTTTAGCCAACGTTTGAGGCAAACGTTGGCGCAAACGTTGCTCATCTAAGGCATCAATCAGGGGTACTTCGTCAAACGTTGGCTCCAACGTTGCCTCCATGTGCTCTTCTCTTGGCCAACGTTTGCCTCAAAGTTTGAGGTCAAACGTTGGCTCCAACGTTGGCCTCCCCTGGTGCATGTGCTATGCCAATGAATGCTAATATTCATTCATTTATTCATTGGCAATTAAAAATCATGCATGTATTCATTAATTAATTAATAAAGCCAATTGCATTAACGTTGAAAGGGCTTGATATGTTCTTTAGCCAGTTGGCTTTAATATTGCATGCTTTTATTGGCTTTATTAATTAATGCCAATGTATTAAGGTAGCATTCATTCATTAATGATCAAATGCTTTATACATGCATTAATTTTTATTAGCAATGCTAATTAATGAACTTGAACGTTCATTCATGTAATGCCATGATTCATTGGCTTGAATGCATGCATAAGCATTAATGCATGTTAGTTCATGATGCCAAGGATCAAATGGTCATGGGCCACGCTTTTTCCTTCCTTAGGCCACGCTTCCCTTGTTTCTTTCTTTTCTTCACCTACAAATAATCAAAATAACCAATCAAAGTATCACAAAATTCACAAAGCTTAAAATTCATTTAAAAACCAATTAATTTTAGCTTAAACCTCATGATTTTGTGTCAATTAAAGGGTGGTTGATTTAATCGAAGGAAAACATGAAATTCTACCCAAATGGCTTACTTATGGCTCAAGAAAGTGCATAAAACCTATTGAAAACAAAGGAAAGAGGCTAGTGAAACTGGGCTAAGATGACCTGTCATCACAACACCAAACTTAAAGCTTGCTTGTCCCCAAGAAGATCACTTGTCATCACAACACCAAACTTAAACCTTGCTTGTCCCCAAGCAAGAAAAGAATTATGCACAAAGGTTCTTTTAAATGGAATGGATTGAAGAATAACTTGTAATGCTTTGTGAGTGAGGTGATTAAGTGACAGTGGGGTGAACTCTAAATTATATGCTCATGCAAGGGCTTCAGTGCTTACTAGTCCTTACATATTGGAAGTCTTAGGTCTTAGGACTTTCATCCAAATGATATCATGGAGATCTCTCTATAGGTAATTACCTTGAAGCAGCTTATGATTCTTGTGTTTTGGCTTTGACTCTAAGTGTCATGTCTCAAAGTGGCTCTTTAGATAAGCTTTCAATCAATACTCCTAAACCAGTTGGTTTTAAGGTATTAGGTGTTAAAGCACCCCTTAGGATTTACTTGCTCAAGCCTCTCTCTCTGACACAATTCGACCACAAGCATTTACTAGGATAATAACTCTTTGAGTTCTTGTTTCTTTCTTCTTTTCTGCCTAGTAATTGATGCTCAGAGCCTTGGGCCATGTTCTTTTTGTTTTTGTATTTTCTTTATTTTCTTTTGTTTTGTTTGTTGCTTCTTGGATCAATAAATGTTTGACAATCTCCACAATATCTCTTTGAACTCTATGTCCTGCCTATTGATGAGATATTTTGGTGGAAAAATGAATTTCTCCCAAAACACACAAATCTAACCGGCAAGTGCACCGGGTCGCATCAAGTAATAAAAACTCACGGGAGTGAGGTCGATCCCACAGGGATTGAAGGATTGAGCAATTTTAGTTTAGTGGTTGATTTAGTCAAGCGAATTAAGATTTGGTTGAGTGATTTGTGATTTGCAGAATTTAGATTGCATAGAAAGTAAAAGGGAATGGGGAATTGGCATGAAATTAAAGAGAACAGAAATTAAAGTGCTGAATCTTAAGGAACAAGAAATTAAATGGCAGAAACTTAGAACGCAAGAAATGTAAATGGCAAAATCTTAAAGTGTTGGAAATGTAAATGGCTTGAATTGTAAAGGGGATTGGGGATTGGATTTGCAGAAATTAAACAAGGAAAAGTAAAATTGCAATAAGCAGAGAAGTAGAGAATGATTTAGATCAAACCGGATCTTAAACAGAAAAGTAAATGAGCATGGAAAGCATTAAACAGAATGTAAAATTGGAATTTAGATCTCAGGACCCAGAGACTAGAAAACCAGGTCTAGATCTCAATGCCTTCCTAGATCCAACAAGAACAATTGCAAGGGAAATGTAAATTGCAAAGAAATTAGATGAGAGCAATTAACAGAAAGTTAAATTCAATTAAATAGTAAAGAAAGAGAGAGATCCAAGGATGAGATTGAAACAGAATTCCTTGAATTCTCCAACCCAAGATCCAAGACAGTTGTAATTGAAATTGAAAGCAATAAAACTAAGAGGAAGAGAATGGAATTCTCCTTCCCCAAACTACGAAACTAAAGATCACTCAGTAACTAAAACAAAAGGAAAGCTCTATGAAAAAAATCAGAAAAGGAAGCTCTCGAATAACTTGAATTCTAGCCTATTTATACACTTTCTTCAAATGATCTTCAAGCCTTGAGTTGGGCCTTTGCTCTTGGTGGAATTGGGTTGAAAGAGGCCTTGGTTGATTGCTCTTGGAGTTTGGAGAGGAACCCAAGTGAACCAATTGAACCGGATTAGATTTTTATAGAAGTTGGAGTAAAAGTTTGAGCCAAAGTTAGGGGTCTAACTTCTGCTCAAACTTTTCATATCAGATAGCCCAATTTACTGATGCCAACGTTGGTGCCAAAGTTAGGGGTCTAACTTCTGCTCCAACGTTGGCTTTACCTTGTGCACTTATGGCGCCAACGTTAGCCCAAAAGTTAGGGGCTAACGTTGGGGCAAACTTTTCACCCAAAAGTTTGTGCAAAAGTTTGAGGCTAAGAGTAGCCCATGAACCAAATTTTCATGCCAACGTTAGCCTCCAAGTTAGGGGGCTAACGTTGGCGCAAACGTTGGCTACCCTGGGTGAATTTTTCATGCCAACGTTAGCCTCCAAGTTAGGGGGCTAACATTGGCGCAAACGTTGGCTAGCCCTGGGTGAAATTTTCAATTCTCACGTTAGCCTTCAAGTTAGGGGGCTAACTTTGAGGCTAACTTTTCACCCAAAAGTTTGTGCTAAAGTTTGAGGGCTAACTTCAAGTCCAACTTTATATTTCCTGGTTCAATTTCACTTGTTTCATTGTCCTCTCTTAGCTTCTAGCCATTCCTTCTTACTTCAACCTTTCTCCAAGCTTTCTTCACCTATCATTAACCAACCAAACACATCAAAGCTATGCTCAAAATCATGAGATGTTCATTCTGTCCTAATATGAAACCATTATGGCATCAAATCTCATGAAAAAGCATGAATTTATCTATGGTTGATTCAATCAAAGGAAGCATGAAAATCTACCCAAATTAGGTTGCTTAGGCCTCAAGAAAGTGCATAATTCAATTAAAAACAAAAGAAAGAGACTAGTGAAACTAGGCTAAGATGACTTGTCATCACCTATGAGCTCCCATGCAAGTTTTCATAAGCATGAACCTCAATGCATAATCACAAAACTAGAACCACCACTTCTCCTAATCTTTTACTTGCCTCAAAATTGTTTAATTCCTCAATCCTTCTTTTCAAAGAACTGTCATGTGAAGCATTCTTGAGAAATTGAGTGCAAGCTGATGACAAGTCATCATATACCCATTTTCCAAGCTAAATTCACTTGTTTAGATAGCATTTATGCACTTTCTTGCATCCTAAGTAAGTGGTTTGGAGTGAAAATGCATAACTTCTTTAAATCATACAACCACCATGAATTTAATGTTAATCATTGAGGTTTGAGCTCATTTTAATTGAATTTTAATTGATTTATAAGCCTCTTGAATTTAGTGATACTTTGAGTGGTTGTTTGGTTTATTATAGGTGAAGAAAAGAAAAGAAAATGAAAAGCGTGGCCTAAGAAGCGTGACACAAGAAAAGGAAAGCGTGGCCAAAGAAGGGAGAAGCGTGCCGCAACTCATAGTGGAAGCAACCTTGCCCTCCACAAGGGCAGAATGCCCTTTAGGAGGGCAGCATTAGGTGACCAAGCAAGCATAGGCAACTCTGCCCTGCCCACTCCAAGGGCAGAGCACAAAATGGTGCCTTGGAGCAAGGAGAAGCAAACTCTGCCCTGCCCTTGTGGAGAGCAGGATCGGGCTCCATGAGGAAGAAAATCAAGGTAAAAATGTCAACTATGCAAGCCACAAGGTTCGAACAATGAACCATGAGGAAGCCAAGCTCTAAGACCCACTAGCGTGCCAAGAAATCAAAAGAAAAAGTAGCGTGTTTGCAAGCCACCAGGTTCGAACACGGGTCATGAAGATTGGGAACCTTGCCCTGCCCTTGGCGTGGGCAGGGCAGCTTTTGAAATTGGCGCATCACACACAAGACCTTGGCGCACCATTTCTCAACCTGGCGCACCAAACGCCCCCTGGCGCACCAACCCGTTCCTGCCCTGCCCTTGGCGCGGGCAGGGCAGCGTCCCACGCACCAACGTGCATCCTGGCGCACCAATTTTCCTCCTGGCGCACCAATTTCCTCCTCTGGCAGCACCAACGCACGCACGCCTCAACCCTGGCAGCACCAACTTTTCTGCCCTGCCCTTGGCGCGGGCAGGGCAGCATCTTGCCGCACCAGGACGCGCCAGACGCGTACCACGTCGCACCAACTTGCACCAAGGCCGCACCAAGCTCTTGCACCATGCATCAATTTTCTGAACTCCAAGCACCAAGCATCAATTTTCTGCCCTGCCTTCCACAAGGGCAGGGCAGCCTCCTGGGAGTGGTTTTTGGGCCAAAATTCAAATTAAAAATTCATTTGAATTCATTTCTTCACCAATCCAAAAGCCCATCCAAATCCTTTTATTCAAGAATAGAAAGTGTATAAATAGGACTTAGTTTGATGTAATTAGGACCTTTAGCTACCTTTACTTTGAGCTTTGAAATTTTGCTTTCATTTTGAGCTTTTAACTTTTGTCTTTGAGCTTTCTTGAGAGACTTGTTCGAGAACTAAGAGGATCAAGGGAGAATTGATTGA
Organism: Arachis duranensis; assembly: GCF_000817695.3. Taxonomy (NCBI): domain Eukaryota; kingdom Viridiplantae; phylum Streptophyta; class Magnoliopsida; order Fabales; family Fabaceae; genus Arachis; species Arachis duranensis. The sequence goes on along the minus strand of NW_026264994.1, from coordinate 40,757 downwards.
TCTCCTTCCTCCATTCTCTTGGGCAATTCTACTCTTCTGTTTTCTGAGTATTGGGTGTGTGAAATTGGGGAAATTCTGTCCCAATTCCCATTCAAGCTCTTTGCACTTTATTCTCTGCTTAATTGAATTCCAAATCTGTTCTTCTATTGCTTCATCTTTAATTTTCTGTTAATTGCTTAGTTAATTCAGATCTGGGAAGGAAATTGGGTTTTAGGCTCTGCTACCTAAGCCCTTGGGATCCTGAGATCACAACTTATTTTGGGTTCTTCTGTGAACCTCTGCTACATTTCCTTTCAATTCTGTTTGAATGCTTATTGCTTCTGATTTACTTTCTGCTCAACCATTTACTGCAATTTACATCTTCTTTGATTAGATCCTGCAATCCCATTCCTCAATTCCCTTTTACTTTCTAGCAATTTATCTTTCTTGCCATTTAAGTTACTGCAATTTAAGTTTCTTGCACTTTAAGTTTCAGTCATTTACTTTCTTGCTCTTTAAGATTCTGCACATTTACAATTCTGTTCTTCAATTTACTGCACTTCTCCCTTTCCCCTTTACATTTACTGTCATTTACTTTCTGTTAAACACAAATCACTCAACCAAAACTTGATTCGCTTGACTAAATCACCCACTAAACTAAAATTGCTCAATCCTTCAATCCCTGTGGGATCGACCTCACTCTTGTGAGTTATTATTACTTGATGCGACCCGGTACACTTGCCGGTGAGTTTTGTGTTGGATCGTTTTCCACACATCACAAGCAAGTTTGGATAGTATAGGGTTGTGATTATTCAAGCATCTCAATTATTGAATTACAAAAAAATTATACTATGCAGACAGACAGGGGTACAATATCACTTTCAATCACAGCAATATCTGATGTAAAATAATCACGTAATAATACAACCTTTTGGAGTTTACTTGCTTTCCTCGTCCTCATCATCATCATTGCTGGTCTTCACATTCCTTTTTCATCCCTTTGATTGATGATGCTTAATCTTTCCAAAAGCTTGTATGATGCTCTGCAGTGATATTGAAAGTTGCTTGTTCCCCAAGCACTTGAAAAATGGTTAGCATGCATGAATTATTTGTGGGCTTTTGAACTTACTTTGGTGTGGGAACACCAAACTTAGTACCTTGCCAATAGTTCTCATGCATCAAATTGACCATATGTGGAACTCTTTTTCTTTGCTAACGGCAATAAGACTAAAAAAAACTAGAAAACAGACATTGGTTAAGTAGTTTCTCTGCTTGCTTGGATCTAGCAACCATTTATGCAGAAGGTGAGAATGTGTTTTTAAAAGAGATTTTTGGTGGAACACCAAACTTAGCATTCTTCATTCTCCCTTAAATTGTTTTGGTATGCAACACCAAACTTAGCTCCTTACAATATAGAGAAAGTTACTTAGCCTTTTTATTAAATGGAAAGAAAACTACCTCAGGTTGGGTTGCCTCCCAACAAGCGCTTCTTTATTGTCATTAGCTTGACATCCTCCATTCTTTGATCATGGAGGTTGAAAATCCTGTTGCCTTTGATTTTCTCCTCTCACTATGGACTTCCTTCCGGTCTCCTCCATTTCTTGGTGCCCTTCTTCAGAAATTCCAGAGGTGGAGAACTCTCTCCTGGTTTATGTCATACAACCAAAATAGCAAAGATACACAAGGCACTCTGTAGCTTGAGTGCAGTGAGAGTTAGTAGAGACAAAGTTTCAAACAGTTAGTGTGCAAGTTAGAAATAAAGAAAATGAGCAAAAACAAAGAAAAAGTGCTTAATCTAGACCACCACTTCACTTAATCATTGTCAATCTGATCAATCCCCGGCAATGGCGCCAAAAACTTGATGTGCGGAAAATGATCCGACACAAAACTCACCGACAAGTGTACCGGGTCGCATCAAGTAATAAAACTCACGGGAGTGAGGTCGATCCCACAGGGATTGAAGGATTGAGCAATTTTAGTTCGGTGGTTGATTTAGTCAAGCGAATCAAGTAATGGTTGAGTGATTTTGTATCTGACAGTAAGTGAATAGCAGAAAATGTAAAGGGGGAGGGGTGAATTGCAGAAATTAAAGAGAACTGAAAGTAAAAGAGCTGAATCTTAAAGAACAAGAAATTAAATGACTGAAACTTAAAGTGCAAGAAATGTAAATTGCAGTAACTTAAAGTGCAAGAAATATAAATTGCTTGAATGGAAAAGGGATTTGAGGACTGGGATTTTAGAATTCAAGCAAGGGAAATTAAATTGCAACAATTATCAAAGCAAGAGATGATTTGAATTCTGTCAGATCTCAAACAGAAAAGAAAATTAAATTGCAGCAGGGTTCACAGAAGAACCAAAAGGAAAATAGGATCTCAGGACTCCAGAGACTAGATAGCAAAGTCTAGATCTCAATTGCCTTCCCAGATCCAAACTCACAACGAAATTAACAAGAAATTAAAGAGGAAGCAGTAAAGGAATTGGGATTCAACTCAATTATGCAGCAGAGAAATCAAAGAGATCTTAAATGGAGATTGAGACAGAAATTCCTCAATTCTTCACACCCAAGACTCAAATAAAGCTTTGCAGAAAAGAAAACAATAAAACCCAGAGGAAGAGAATTCAATTCTCCTCCCAAAAACTCTCTATCTCAACTACTAGAAAATGCAAAGTGAGCTCTCCTCCGTAAGCACTATGAAAATTCTAAAAGAAAACTCCAAAAGGAAAAAGCTCCCCGAAAAACTTAAATTCTAATCTATTTATACACTCTCTTCTAATGATCTTCAAGCCTTGAATTGGACCCTTGGTCTTGATGGAATTGGGTTGACATAAGCCTCTGTTGATTGCTCTTGGTGTTGGGAAGAAATCTGTTTGCAACTTGGGCCTTGGGGATTTACGTTTGAGTCAACGTTTGAGGCAAACGTTGACTCAAACGCCTTCGTGCCAATTATGCAGCTCGGCCATGTTCTGCTGCTATCCACGTTTGAGCCAGCGTTTGAGGTCAAACGTGAGCTCAAACGTAGCCCTCCCATGCTTCTCTTTTAGCCAACGTTTGGCCCAACGTTTGAGGCAAACGTTGCTCATCTAAGGCATCAATCAGGGGTGCTTTGTTGCCTCCATGTGCTCTTCTCTTGGCCAACGTTTGCCTCAAAGTTTGAGGTCAAACGTTGGCTCCAACGTTGGCCTCCCCTGGTGCATGTGCTATGCCAATGAATGCTAATATTCATTCATTTATTCATTGGCAATTAAAAATCATGCATGTATTCATTAATTAATTAATAAAGCCAATTGCATTAACGTTGAAAGGGCTTGATATGTTCTTTAGCCAGTTGGCTTTAATATTGCATGCTTTTATTGGCTTTATTAATTAATGCCAATGTATTAACGTAGCATTCATTCATTAATGATCAAATACTTTATACATGCATTAATTTTTATTAGCAATGCTAATTAATGAACTTGAATGTTCATTCATGTAATGCCATGATTCATTGGCTTGAATGCATGCATAAGCATTAATGCATGTCAGTTCATGATGCCAAGGATCAAATGGTCATGGGCCATGCTTTTTCCTTCCTTAGGCCACGCTTCCCTTGTTTCTTTCTTTTCTTCACCTACAAATAATCAAAACAATCAATCAAAGTATCACAAAATTCACAAAGCTTAAAATTCATTTAAAAACCAATTAATTTTAGCTTAAACCTCATGATTTTGTGTCAATTAAAGGGTGGTTGATTTAATCGAAGGAAAACATGAAATTCTACCCAAATGGCTTACTTATGGCTCAAGAAA
>NW_026264994.1:31781-35586 GCF_000817695.3 Arachis duranensis | reverse complement strand
TATTTTTTATTTTTTATTCACCAGATAATGCTACACCCAGATAGTTGACTTTTTTTGCTGCAGTTGTTCACAAATTAAGAATAAATTAACTTAAAAATTTTAAAATTTTAATTTTTTGGATACTTTTGGAATTTTTTATTTTCTTACAATTAGAAAAAAATATATTTTTTATTTTAAAATTAAAAAAAAAATAAATTTACAGATTAGATATTACTAGACTTTATTTTATTTTCATTATTTAAATAAAAAACATTTAACAATATAATTTAAAAATTCAAAAATAAAAAATTTAGTTTTTTAAAATTTTTAATTTTTTTAAAAATATTTTTTTATCTTTTTACTCACCGGATAATGCTACACCGGAACAGTTAAACTTTTTTTTTGCTTCAGTTGATCACAAATTAAGAATAAATTAATTTAAAAAATTTAAAATTTTTCAAATTTTTTATTTTTTGGATATTGTTAGAAATTTTTTTTACAATTAAAAAAATTATTTTTAGTTTAAAAATTAAAATAAAAACTTACAGCTCTATTATTTTCAAGATATTGCTGGACTTTGTTTTATTTTTATAATTTAAAAAAATTAATCATTTAATTTAAAAATTTAAAAATAAAAAATTAAGTTTTTTAGTTTTTTAAAATATTTTTTTATCTTTTTACTCACCGGATAATGCTACACCGGAACAATTAAACTTTTTTTTTGCTTCAATTGGTCACAAATTAAGAATAAATTAATTTAAAAAATTTAAAATTGTTCAAATTTTTTATTTTTCGGATATTGTTAGAATTTTTTATTTTTTTACAATTAAAAAAATTATTTTTTAGTTTAAAAATTAAAATAAAAATTTACAGCTCTATTATTTACAAGATATTGCTGGACTTTGTTTTTTTTTTATAATTCAAAAAATTAATCATTTAATTTAAAAATTAAAAAATAAAAAATTTAGTTTTTCAAAATTTTTAATTTTTTTAAAAATATTTTTTTATCTTTTTACTCACCGGATAATGCTACACTGGAATAGTTAAACTTTTTTTTGTATATATTCAGTTAATAGGAATAGGATGAGTAGAATCCATAAAAAATACTTATCGAAAAAAGTGATCCATTGAGTCATACTAAGTATATTTGAATTCTATTGATTATAGACTATCTTTATAACAATATAAGAAAAAAATGCGATATATAAATTCAATATTCTATAATTAATAATTATATATAGCAGGTACAAATATTAAATCGAGGTACCCATTCTATGATAAACTTAATATATGTTAATCCTAGATGTCAAAATAGTAAAAAAAAATACTAGGTATAAATTGTATGCTCGCCCATGAAATATGAGCAATAGGTGCCGATGATATAGAAGAACCAAATCGTAAATAAAGTTCAGGTTCGAATCCCATAGAAAATATAGGCGGTATTGTGGTCACAAATTAAGAATAAAATAATTTAAAAAATTTAAAATTTTTCAATTTTTTTTGGATATTGTTGGAATTTTTTATTTTTTTTACAATTAAAAAAATTATTTTTTAGTTTAAAAATTAAAATAAAAATTTACAGCTTTATTATTTACAAGATATCATTGGACTTTGTTTTATTTTTCTAATTTAAATAATAAATTAATCATTTAATTTAAAAATTCAAATATAAAAAGTTTAGTTTTTTAATTTTTTAAAATATTTTTTTATCTTTTTATTAACCGGATAATGCTACACCCGGACAGTTGACACTTTTTTTCCTGCACTTGTTCACAATTTAAGAATTTTATTTTTTGGATATTTTTGGAAATTTTTATTTTTTTACAATTAGAAAAAAAATTATTTTTTTAGTTTAAAAATTAAGAAAAAAATAAATTTACAGATTTGTTATTTAAAAGATATTGCTGGACTTTATTTTATTTTTCTAATATAAATAAAAAATTAATCATATAATATAAAAATTCAAAAATAAAAAATTTAGTTTTTTAAAATTTTTAATTTTTTAAAAATATTTTTTTATCTTTTTACTCACCAGATAATGCTACACCGGAACAGTTAAACTTTTTTTGCTTCACTTGGTCAAATAATTTATAAAATTTAAAATTTTTCAAATTTTTTATTTTTTGGATATTGTTGGAATTTTTTATTTTTTACAATTAAAAAAAATATTTTTTAGTTTAAAAAATAAAATAAAAATTTACAGCTCTATTATTTACAAGATATTACTGGACTTTGTTTTATTTTTCTAATTTAACAAAAATTAATCATTTAATTTGAAAATTCAAAAATAAAAAATTTAGTTTTTTTAATTTTTTAAAATATTTTTTTATCTTTTTATTTACCGAATAATACTACACCCAGACAGTTGACACTTTTTTTGCTGCACTTGTTCACAAATTAAGAATTTTATTTTTGGGATATTTTTGGAATTTTTTATTTTTTTATAATTAGAAAAAAATTTATTTTTTAGTTTAAAAGAAAAAAATAAATTTATAGATTTGTTATTTACCAGATATTGCTGGACTTTATTTTATTTTTCTAATATAAATAAAAAATTTTATCATATAATATAAAAATTCAAAAATAAAAAATTTAGTTTTTTCAAAATTTTTAATTTTTTTTAAAATATTTTTTTATCTTTTTACTCACCGGATAATGCTACACCGGAACAGTTAAACTTTTTTTTGCTTCACTTGGTCACAAATTAAGAAGAAATTAATTTAAAAAATTTAAAATTTTTCAATTTTTTATTTTTTGGATATTGTTAGAATTTTTTTATTTTTTTACAATTAAAAAAAATTAATTTTTATTTTAAAAATTAAAATAAAAATTTACGGCTCTATTATTACAAGATATTGTTGGACTTTGTTTTATTTTTCTAATTTAAATAAAAAATAAATCATTTAATTTAAAAATTCAAAAATAAAAAATTTAGTTTTTTTAATTTTTTAAAATATTTTTTTCTTTTTATTAACCAGATAATGCTACACCCGGACATTTGACACTTTTTTTGCTGCACTTGTTCACAATTTAAGAATTTTATTTTTTTTAATATTTTTGGAATTTTTTATTTTTTTACAATTAGAAAAAAATTTATTTTTTTAGTTTAAAAACTAAGAAAAAAATAAATTTACAGATTTGTTATTTACGTGATATTGGTGGACTTTATTTTATTTTTCTAATATAAATAAAATTAATCATATAATATAAAAATGCAAAAATAAAAAATTTAGTTTTTTAAAATTTTTAATTTTTTAAAAATATTTTTTATCTTTTTACTCACCGGATAATGCTACACCGGAACAGTTAAACTTTTTTTGCTTCACTTGGTCACAAATTAAGAATAAAATAATTTAAAAAATTTAAAATTTTTCAATTTTTTTTGGATATTGTTGGAATTTTTTATTTTTTTACAATTAAAAAATTATTTTTTTGTTTAAAAATTAAAATAAAAATTTACAGCTTTATTATTTACAAGATATCGCTGGACTTTGTTTTATTTTTCTAATTTAAATAATAAATTAATCATTTAATTTAAAAATTCAAATATAAAAAATTTAGTTTTTTAATTTTTAAAATATTTTTTTATCTTTTTATTAACCGGATAATGCTACACCCGGACAGTTGACACTTTTTTTGCTGCATTTGTTCACAAATTAAGAATTTTATTTTTTGGATATTTTTGGAATTTTTTATTTTTTTACAATTAGAAAAAAATTATTTTTTTCTTTAAACATTAAAAAAATAATAAATTTATAGATCTGTTGTTTACTAGATATTGCTGGACTTTATTTTATTTTTCTTATTTAGATAAAAAATATTTAAT
>NW_026264994.1:21563-26706 GCF_000817695.3 Arachis duranensis | reverse complement strand
TAATTTTTTAAATATTTTTTTTATCTTTTTATTTACTGGATAATGCTAAACCCGACAGTTGACACTTTTTTTGCTACACTTGTTCACAAATTAAGAATTTTATTTTTTGGATATTTTTGGAATTTTTTATTTTTTACAATTAGTAAAAAATTTATTTTTTTAGTTTAAAAATTAAGAAAAAAAAATTACAGGTTTGTTATTTACAAGATATTACTGAATTTTATTTTATTTTTCTAATATAAATAAAAAGTAATCATATAATATAAAAATTCAAAATAAAAATTTAATTTTTTATAATTTTTAATTTTTTTAAAAATATTTTTTTATCTTTTTACTCATCGGATAATGCTACACCGTAACAGTTAACTTTTTTTTGCTTCACTTAGTCACAAATTAAGAATAAATTAATTTAAAAAATTTAAAATTTTTCAAATTTTTTATTTTTTTTGATATTGTTGAAATTTTTTATTTTTTTACAATTAAAAAAAATTATTTTTTAGTTTAAAAATTAAAATAAAAATTTACAGCTCTATTATTTACAAGATATTGCTGGATGATGTGCGAAAAACGATTCGACACAAAACTCACCGGCAAGTGCACCGGGTCGCATCAAGTAATAAAACTCACGGGAGTGAGGTCGATCCCACAGGGATTGAAGGATTGAGCAACTTTAGTTTAGTGGTTGAATTAGTCAAGCAAATAAGTGTTGATTGTGTGAATTTGTGTTAACAGGAATTTAAATTGCAGAAAGTAAAGGGAATGGGTGAATTGCATGAAATTAAAGAGAACTGAAATTTAAAGTGCTGAATCTTAAAGAACAAGAAATGTAAATTGCAGAAACTTAAAGTGCAAGAAATGTAAATGACTTGAATTGTAAATGGGTCAGGGATTTGGGATTGCAGAAATTAAACAAGGAAATTAAAATAGAAAGGATTGCAGAAATTAAACAAGGAAATTAAAATGGAAACCAATAGATCTCAGGACCCAAGAGACTAGATAACCAATTCTAGATCTCAATGCCTTCCTAGATCAGAATCACAATTCAATTGCAAGAGAAATAAAAATCCAACAGAAGAAGAACTAAATTCAGATCTCAATTTCTCAAGAGTGCAGTAAATAAAATAGAGAGATCTCAGGGTGGAATTGAAACAGAATTCCTTCAATTCTCCAACACCCAAGATTCAAACAAGACTTTGCAAGAAAGTAAACAAGAAAACCCAGAGGAAGAGAATTCAATTCTCTTCCCAAAAACTCTCTCAAATGTCAAGTGCTCTCTCTCAAAAGTTCCTCAGCCAGAATTACAAATCAAAAAGCTCTCTAAAACTTTAAATTCTAAGCTATTTATACACTTTCTTCTAATGATCTTCAAGCCTTGAATTGGGCCTTGGCCTTGATGGAATTGGGGTGCTAGTTGCCTCCGTTGATTGCTCTAAGTGTTGGGAAGAAAACCACTTGTGAACCGGCCATGCAAGTTTCACGTTTGAGCCAACATTTGAGGGCAAACGTTGACTCAAACGTTGCTGAATGAATGATGCAGCAGAGGCCGTTTCTGTCATCCACGTTTGGCTCAACGTTTGAGGTCAAACGTGAGCTCAAACGTGGATCCCCTATGCTTTCTTTTTGGCCAACGTTTGAGGTCAAACGTTGGCGCAAACGTGGCTCAATTAACTCATCAATCAGGGGTGCTCTTCCATGTTCTTATTCGCCAAAATGTCGCCAACGTTTGACCCAACGTTTGAGGTCAAACGTTGGCTCAAACGTTGGTTTTGCCCAGGAGCCCATTCTTCCTTCTTGGCGCCAACGTTTGCCTCAACGTTTGAGGTCAAACGTTGGCGCAAACTTCATCCTCCCAGGGGCTTCACTTTTCCTCCTTGTGGTGCCAACGTTTGCCTCAACGTTTGAGGTCAAACGTTGGCTCCAACGTTGCCTCCAAGGGTTCTTTCTTCAGCCAACGTTTGCCTCAAAGCTTGAGGTCAAACGTTGGCTCCAACGTTGCCTCCCAGGGGCTTCTTTTTGAGCTTCCTGCACCCTCCTTCCAAGCCTTGTTTCACCTATCATCAATCAATCAAAATCATCAAAGCTATGCTTCAAATCATGAGAATATTTCCATTCTAAAATGTATGACAATTATAACACAATATCTCATGAAAAGGCATCATTTTATACATGATTGATTGAGTCAAAGATAACATGAATTTCAACCCTATTGGCTTACTTATGGCTTAAGAAAGTGCATAAAACTAATTAAAAACAAAGAAAAAGACTAGTAAAACTAGGCTAAGATGACTTGTCATCACTGGACTTTGTTTTATTTTTCTAATTTAAAAAAAATTAATCATTTTATTTAAAAATTAAAAATTAAAAAATTTAGTTTTTTTAATTTTTTAAAATGTTTTTTTATGTTTTTATTTACCGAATAATGCTACACCCAGACAGTGGACACTTTTTCGCTGCACTTGTTCACAAATCAAGAATTTTATTTTTTGGATATTTTTGGAATTTTTTATTTTTTTATAATTGGAAAAAAATTTTATTTTTTAGTTTAAAAATTAAGAAAAAAATAAATTTATAGATTTGTTATTTACCAGATATTGCTAGAATTTATTTTATTTTTCTAATATAAATAAAAAATTAATCATATAATATAAAAATTCAAAAATAAAAAATTTAGTTTTTCAAAATTTTTAATTTTTTCAAAAATATTTTTTTATCTTTTTACTCACCAGATAATGCTACACCTGAACAGTTAAACTTTTTTTTTGCTTCACTTGGTCACAAATTAAGAATAAATTAATGTAAAAAATTTAAAGTTTTTCAATTTTTTATTTTTTGGATATTGTTGGAATTTGTTTATTTTTTTACAATTAAAAAAAATTAATTTTTAGTTTAAAAATTAAAATAAAAATTTACAGCTCTATTATTTACAAGATATTGCTGGACTTTGTTATATTTTTCTAATTTAAATAAAAAATTAATCATTTAATTTAAAAATTCAAAAATAAAAATTTAGTTTTTTAATACAGATTTGTTATTTACCAGATATTGCTGGACTTTATTTTATTTTTCTAATATAAATAAAATAATTAATCATATAATATAAAAATACAAAAATAAAAAATTTAAATTTTAAATTTTTTTAATTTTTTTAAATATTTTTTATCTTTTTACTCATCGGATAATGCTACACCGGAACAGTTAACTTTTTTTGCTTCACTTGGTCACAAATTAAGAATAAATTAATTTAAAAAATTTAAAATTTTTCAATTTTTTATTTTTTGGATATTTTTGGTATTTTTATTTTTTTTACAATTAAAAAAAACTATTTTTTAGTTTAAAACTAAAAATAAAAATTTACAGCTCTATTATTTACAAGATATTGCTGGACTTTGTTTTATTTTTTCAAAGTAAATTGCGTCAAACAGAAGAGTAAAAGGGGATTGGGATTGAATCGGATCTGAAGCAGAAGAGTATATAAAGCAGAAAAGTAAATGAACGTAGCAAGCAGTAAACAGAGAATTGAAGTGGGAAATTCAGATCTCAGGGGTCCAGAGACTAGAAAACCAAGTCTAGATCTCACTACCTTCCTTGATCCAATAAGAACAATTGCAAGGGAAATGTAAATTGCAAAGAAAGTAGATGAAGAGCAATTAACAGAAATTTAAACTCAATTATGCAGTAAATAAAGCAGAGAGATCCAAGGATGAGATTGAAACAAAATTTCTTCAATTCTCCAACCCAAGATCCAAGACAAAGTAAATGAAACTGAAAACAATAAAACTAAGAGGAAGAGAATGGAATCCTCCTCCCCCGAAACTAAGAAATTAAAGATCACTCAATACCAAAAGCTCTCCGAAAACTACTAAGCAAAACTAAAAGGAAAACTAAAAAGAAGAGCTCCCCGAATAACTTGAATTCTATCCTATTTATACTTTCTTCAAATGATCTTCAAGCCTTGAGTTGGGCCTTTGCTCTTGGTGGAATTGGGTTGAAAGAGGCCTTGATTGATTGCTCTTGGAGTTTGGAGAGGAACCAAAGTGAACCAATTGAATCGGGTTGGAATTTTGCAAAAGTTGGAGTAAAAGTTTGAGCAAAAGTTAGGGGTCTAACTTTTGCTCCAACTTTTCATATCAGCTACCATAATCTGCTGATACCAACGTTGGTGCCAAAGTTAGGGGTCTAACTTCTGCTCCAACGTTGGCTTTACCTTGTGCACTTATGGCGCCAACGTTAGCCCAAAAGTTAGGGGTCTAACGTTGGCGCAAACTTTTGCTCCCCCTTTGTATTTCCCATGTGCCAACGTTAGCCCAAAAGTTAGGGGTCTAACGTTGGCGCAAACTTTTGGTGGTCAGGGGTATTTTCATGTGCCAACATTAGCCCAAAAGTTAGGGGTCTAATGTTGGCACAAACTTTTGGTGCCCAGGGAGTCATTTTCAAGTTCCAACGTTAGCCCAAAAGTTAGGGGTCTAACGTTGGGGCTAACTTTTCACCCAAAAGTTTGTGCAAAAGTTTGACGCTAACTTTAGGTCCAGCTTTTTGCTTCCTGGTTCAATTTTACTTATTCCACTGTCCTCTTTTTACTCCTAGCCATTCCTTCTTGCTTCAACCTTTCTCCAAGCTTTCTTCACCTATCATTAATCAACCAAACACATCAAAGCTATGCTTAAAATCATGAGATATTCATTCTTTCACAATATGTATCAAATATAGCATAAAACCTCATGAAATTGCATTAATTCATCTATGGTTAATTCAATCAAAGGAAGCATGAAAATCTACCCAAATTGGCTTGCTTAGACCTCAAGAAAGTGCATAATTCAAGTGAAAACAAAAGAAAAAGACTAGTGAAACTAGGCTAAGATGACTTGTCATCAACTTTATTTTATGTTTATTATTTAAATAAAAAACATTCAATAATATAATTTAAAAATTCAAAAATAAAAAATTTTATTTTTTTCAAATTTTTAATTTTTTAAAAATATTTTTTATTTTTATTCACCGGATGATGCTACACCGAGCCAGTTGACTTTTTTTTTGCTGCACTTGTTCAGAAATTAAGAATAAACTAATTTAAAAAATTTAGAATTTTAATTTTTTTACTTTTTGGATATGTTTGGAATTTTTTAATTTTTACAATACAAAAAAA
>NW_026264994.1:8931-19471 GCF_000817695.3 Arachis duranensis | reverse complement strand
CGGAACAGTTAACTTTTTTTTGGTTCACTTGGTCACAAATTAAGAATAAATTAATTTAAAAAATTTAAAATTTTTCAAATCTTTTATTTTTTGGATATTTTTGGAATTTTTTATTTTTTTACAATTAAAAAAACTATTTTTTAGTTTAAAAATAAAAATAAAAATTTACAGCTCTATTATTTACAAGATATTGCTGGACTTTATTTTATTTTTCTAATTTAAATAAAAAATTAATCATTTAATTTAAAATGTCAAAAATAAAAATTTGGTTTTTTAATTTTTTAAAATATTTTTTATCTTTATATTTACCTGATAATGCTACTGATGTGCGGAAAACGATCCGACACAAAACTCACCGGCAAGTGCACCGGGTCGCATCAAGTAATAATAACTCACGGGAGTGAGGTCGATCCCACAGGGATTGAAGGATTGAGCAATTTTAGTTCGGTGGTTGATTTAGTCAAGCGAATCAAGTATTGGTTGAGTGATTGGTTGAGTGGTTTGTAATTCGCAGAAACTAAATTGCAGTAAAATTAAAGGGGAAAGGTGAATTTGCAGGAAATTAAAGGGAACTGAAATTAAAAGTGCTGAATCTTAAAGAACAAGAAATTAAATGGCAGAAACTTAGAATGTAAGAAATGTAAATTGCAGAATCTTAAATTGCAAGAAATGTAAATGGCTTGAATTATAAAGGGAATTGGGAATTGGATTTGCAGAAATTAAACAAGGAAAAGTAAATTGCAACAAATAGAGAAGTAGAAGATAACTTGGATTGAATCGGATCTAAAAAAATAGAAATGTAAATGAGATTGAAAAGCATTAAACAGAGAATGTAAAATTGGAATTCAGATCTCAGGACCCAAGAGACTAGATAACCAAGTCTAGATCTCAATGCCTTCCTAGATCCACCAAGAACAATTGCAAAGGAAATGAAGATTGCAGAGAAAGTAGATGAAGAAGCAATTAACCGAAACGGAAATTCAATTGTGCAGTAAAATTTAACAAGATCCAAGGTGAGATTGAAACAGAAGTTCTTCAATTCTCCACCCAAGATCCGAAGCAAGAAAAGTAAAGAGTATTCGAGCAAGAACAAGGAAGAAGAGAGATCAATTCTCCTCCCAAATTCCCTTGAATTAAAACAACAATGCAAAAATGTAAAGTGAGCTCTCTACGAAGTGCCCTTAATCCAAAACCGAAAAGAAAGCTCTCTAAAAACTTAAATCCTATGCTATTTATACACTTTCTTCAATTGGTATTCAAGCCTTGAATTGGGCCTTTGCTCGTGATGGAATTGGGTTGATAGAGGCCTTGGTTGATTGCTCTTGGAGTTAGGGAGAGAACCAAAGTGAACCGGGTTTGGAATCATGAAAGCTTGAGTAAAAGTTTGAGTAAAAGTTTGAGGTAAACTTTTACTCAAACTTTTCATATCAGTCACCCATCCTTGCTGCTACCAACGTTTGGGCCAAAGTTTGGGGTTAAATTTTTACTCAAACGTTGGCTCCCCCTTGCACACTCATGGCGCCAACGTTTGCCAAAAAGTTTGAGGCAAACGTTGGCGCAAACTTTTGCTCTCCAGGGTGTTGATTTGTGATGCCAACGTTTGCCAAAAAGTTTGAGGCAAACGTTGGCTCAAGCTTTTCTCCCAAAAGTTTACGCAAAAGTTTGAGGCAAACTTTTGCTCAAACTTTTTGTCCTCTCTTCCTCCTAGCCATTCCTTCTTGCTTCAACCTTTCTCCAAGCTTTCTTCACCTATCATTAATCAACCAACCACATCAAAGCTATGCTCAAAATCATGAGATATTCATTCTTTTATAATATGTGACAATTATAGCATAAAACCTCATGAAATTGCATTAATTCATCTATGGTTGATTAAATCAAAGGAAACATGAAAATCTACCCAATTGGCTTGCTTATGGCTCAAGAAAGTGCATAATTCAATTGAAAACAAAAGAAAAAGGCTAGTGAAACCTGATGTGCTGCACCCGGACAGTTGACACTTTATTTGCTGCACTTGTTCACAAATTAAGAATTTTATTTTTTGGATATTTTTGAAATTTTTTATTTTTTTACAATTAGAAAAAAAATTATTTTTTTAATTTAAAAATTAAGAAAAAAATAAATTTACGGATTTGTTACTTAACAGATATTGCTGGACTTTATTTTATTTTTCTAATATAAAAAAAATTCATCATATAATAAAAAAATTAAAAATTAAAAAATTTAATTTTTTAATTTTTAATTTTTCTAAAAATATTTTTTTATCTTTTTACTCACCGGATAATGCTACACCAGAACAGTTAACTTTTTTTTGCTTCACTTGGTCACAAATTTAGAATAAATTAATTTAAAAAATTTAAAATTCTTCAGTTTTTTTTTGGATATTGTTGGAATTTTTTATTTTTTTACAATTAAAAAAATCATTTTTTAGTTTAAAAATAAAAATAAAAATTTACAGCTCTATTATTTACAAGATATTGCTGGACTTTGTTTTATTTTTTTAATTTAAATAAAAAATTAATCATTTAATTTAAAAATTCAAAAATAAAAAATTTAGTTTTTTAATTTATTAAGATATTTTTTTATCTTTTTATTTACCGGATAATGCTACACCCGGACAGTTGACACTAAGAGAATACAATTCTTCTTCCCAGAAACTCTAATAGCAACGAAAACTGAAAATTAAATCAAATTTTCTTAAAGGAAAAAGGCTCTCTCAAAATTCTCCAAAGAAAGCTCTCCAGAAAACTTAAATTCTAAGCTATTTATACACTCTCTTCCAATGATCTTCAAGCCTTGAATTGGGCCCTTGTTCTTGATGGAATTGGGTTGACAAAAGCCTCTGTTGATTGCTCTTGGTGTTGGGGAGAAATCCGTTTGCAACTTGGGCCTTGGGGGTTTACGTTTGAGTTAACGTTTGAGGCAAACGTTAGCTCAAACGTTGATCCCTTTTTTCAAGCCCATTCATGCAACCTTCTTCCAGGCTTTATTCCTCCAGTCATCAATCAACAATTTTATCAAAGCTATGCCATAATCATGAGAGTTATTCTTCTTCTTGTCATATGAGCAATTATGGCACAAAAACTCTTGAAAATGCATCAATTTATCCATGGTTGATTGAATCAAAGGAAACATGAATTTCAACCCAATTGGCTTACTTATGGCTTAAGAAAGTGCATAAAACTAAATAAAAACAAAGAAAAAAGACTAGTGAAACTAGGCTAAGATGACTTGTCATCATTACTCACCGGATAATGCTACCCCGGAACAGTTAAACTTTTTTTGCTTCACTTGGTCACAAATTAAGAAGACATTAATTTAAATAATTAAAAATTTTTTAATTTTTTATTTTTTGATATTTTTGGGATTTTTTATTTTTTTACAATTAAAAAATTATTTTTTAGTTTATAAATTAAAATAAAAATTTACAGCTCTATTATTTACAAGATATTGCTGGACTTTATTTTATTTTTCTAATTTAAATAAAAATTAATCATTTAATTTAAAAATTCAAAAATAAAAAATTTAGTTTTTTAATTTTTTAAAATATTTTTTTATCTTTTTATTTACCGGATAATGCTAAACCCGACATTTGACACTTTTTTTGCTGCACTTGTTCACAAATTAAAAACTTTATTTTTTGGATATTTTTGGAATTTTTTATTTTTTACAATTAGAAAAAAATTTATTTTTTTAGTTTAAAAATTAAGAAAAAAATAAATTTACAGATTTGTTATTTATCACATATTCCTGGACTTTATTTTATTTTTCTAATTTAAAGAATGAAATTAATCATATAACATAAACATTCAAAAATAAAAAATTTAGTTTTTTAAAATTTTTATTTTTTTTAAAAATATTTTTTTATCTTTTTACTCATCGGATAATGCTACACCGGAACAGTTAACTTTTTTTTGCTTCACTTGGTCACAAATTAAGAATAAATTAATTTAAAAATTTAAAATTTTTCAATTTTTTTGTTTTTTGGATATTGTTAGAATTTTTTATTTTTTTACAATTAAAAAACCATTTTTAGTTTAAAAATAAAAATAAAAATTTACAGCTCTACATTTACAAGATATTGCCGGATGATGTGCGGAAAACGTTCCGACACAAAACTCACCGGCAAGTGCACCGGGTCGCATCAAGTAATAATAACTCACATGAGTGAGGTCGATCCCACAGGGATTGAAAGATTGAGCAACTTTTGTTTAGTGGTTGAATTAGTCAAGCAAACAAGTATTGATTGTGTGAATTTGTGTTGACAGAATTTAAATTGCATAGAATGTAAAGGGGAGTGGTTGATTTGCAGGAAATTAAAGGGAACAAAAAGAAAAAGAGCTGAATCTTAAAGTGCAAGAAATGTAAATGGCTTGAATTATAAAGGGAATCGGGAAGTGGATTTGCAGAAATTACAAGGAAAAGTAAATTGCAATAAACAGAAGAGTAGAAGAGAAATTAAAATGAAAACTCCAAATCTCAGGACCCAAGAGACTAGATAACCAAGTCTAGATCTCAATGCCTTCCTAGATCAAAATTCAGAATTCAATTGCAAGAAATGTAAATATCAAGCAGTGTAATAAAGGGATTCAAATATCAATTTCTCAGTTGTGCAGTAGCTCAAAATAGAGAGAGATCTCAAGGTGAGATTGAGACAGAATTTCCTCAATTCTCAACACCCAAGACTCAAATAAAGCTTTGCAGGAAAGTAAACAAGAAAACCCAGAGGAAGAGAATTCAATTCTCCTCCCAGAAACTCTCTAAAATGCCAAGTAAGCTCTCAAAAACTCCTCAGCAAAAATCACAATTCCAAAAGCTCTCCGAAAACTCTCAATGAAAACTCCAGGGAAAAGCTCCCTTGAAACTTCAAATCCTAAGCTATTTATACACTTTCTTCTAATGATCTTCAAGCCTTGAATTGGGCCTTGGCCTTGATGGAATTGGGTTGATAGTAACCTCCGTTGATTGCTCTAGGTGTTGGGAAGAAATCCACTTGTGAACCGGGCCATGCAACTTTCACGTTTGAGCCAACGTTTGAGGCAAACGTTGGCTCAAACGTTGGCTTCTCCTAGGGGCTTCTTAATCTTCTTGCAACCTCCTTCCAAGCTTTGTTTCACCTATCATCAATCAATCAAAAACATCAAAGCTATGCTTCAAATCACTTTATTTCACCTATCATCAATCAACAATTGTATCAAAGCTATGCCATAATCATGAGAGTTATTCTTCTTCTTGTCATGTGAGCAATTATGGTGCAAAAACTCATGAAAATGCCTCAATTTATCCATGGTTGATTGAATCAAAGGAGACATGAATTCCAACCCAAATGGCTTACTTATGGCTTAAGAAAGTGCATAAAACCTATTGAAAACAAAGGAAAAAGACTCGTTAAACTAGGCTAAGATGACTTGTCATCACAACACCAAACTTAAAACTTGCTTGTCCCCAAGCAAGAAAAGACTTTAAGCTTATGAGTACTGGCAGAATAGAAAATAGTGAAGAATGACAGAATGACATGTAAGGCTCTGTGAGTAATGTGATTAATTGACAGTGGAGTGAACTCTAAATCATATGTTTATGCAAGGGCTTCAGTGTTCATTAGTCCCTACTTCTTGGAAGTCTTAGGTCTTAGGAATTTCACCCAAATGATATTGTGGAGATCTCTTTATAGATAATCACCTTGAAGCAGATTATGATTTCTGTGTTTTGGCCTCGACTCTAAGTGTCCTGTCTCAAAGCGGCTCTTTAGATAAGCTTTCAATCAATACATCCGAAACCAGTTGGTTTTAAGGTATTAGGTGTTGAAGCACCCCTGAGGATTTACTTGCTCAAGCCTCTCTCTTTGACACAATTCGACCACAAGCATTTACTAGGATACTAACTCTTTGAGTTTTCTTCTTTCCTGCCTAGTAATTGATGCTCAGAGCCTTGGGCCATAAGGGAGTGCTTTTGCACTTGAGCCTAGCCTTGACTTCTAAGTGTTTTGTTTTCAAGCATTTGGCTCGATACATAAACACCACAAGCACTTAGCAAATAAATTGCTATTGGTACCCAGAGCCTTTAACTTTCTCATTCTTTCCCTTTTTATTTTATTCAAAATTATGTTTTTTTTTTCGCTTCTTGGATCAAAAGATGTCTGAAAATCTCCATAATACTTCTTTGAATTCTATTTCCTACCTATGAGCTCCCATGCAGGTTTTCACAAACATGCAACCTCAATACACATTCTTACAACCAGAACCACCACTTCCCTTAATCTTCTGCTTACCTCACGATAAATTTTTGATTCCTCAATCATTCTCTTCAAAGAAATGTTTTCTACTCATATTTTTTTCAAACCCTGGGTATAAGCAAAATTTTAAGTGTATGTTGTGGGCTTTTGAACTTACTTTGGTGTGAGAACACCAAACTTAGCACCTTGCCAATAGTTCTCATGCATCAAATTGACCATATGTGGAACTCTTTTTCTTTGCTAAATGCAATAAGACTAAAAACTAGAAAATAGACATTGGTTAAGTAGTTTCTCTGATTGCTTGGAGCTAGCAACCCTTTATGCAGAAGGTGAGAATGTGTTTTTAAATGAGATTTTTGGTGGAACACCAAACTTAGCATTCTTCATTCTCCCTTTGTTTTGGTGTGCAACACCAAACTTAGCTCCTTGCAATATAGATAAAACTACTTTAGCCTTTTTATTAAATGGAAAGAGAACTACCTCCGGTTGGGTTGCCTCCCAACAAGCGCTTCTTTATTGTCCCTAGCTTGACATTCTCCATCCTCTGATCATGGAAGTTGAGAATTCTGTTGCCTTTGAGTTTTTCCTCTTACTGTGGGTTTTCCTTCCTCTATTTCTTCTTGAGGAACTTCTCTGTGGTGCTTCTCTTTGATCATTATTTCTTTTCCTATATCCTTCTCACTTTCCTCCATGACTGCTTTCCCTTTCAACCCAGCAGCTTTTCCGCTGTTCTTTGGGTTGTCTTCAGTGTCCCTTAGGGATATATTTGCCTTCTTCTCGCCCATTTCAGCGAGGTGTTGAACCAGTTGTTCCATTTGCCTTTCAACTCTTCTGAGTGAGGCTTCTTGGTTCCTGCTTATCATCTCTTGATTTTTCCTTATTTCTTCCTGCTCTAGTGTTGTCATTTCTTGAACTTTCATGAACCTCTCCATTGCCATTTCTAGAACATAGAGTTTTTGAAAGTTTAGAATTGGTCGTGGCTGTGTCAACTGTGGTGGTTGATGAAAGTTATTTTGGGCGAGTGGTGAGGTAGGATGGGGTTGGATGTGTGTGTGTTGGGGTAATGCTTGATGATTGTTGTTGTGGGGGTGGTTTTTATGCTGGTTTTTTAAGTTGGAGTTGTTGCAGTTGAAGTCCCTTGGTTTTTGACTTTGGTCTTCACCCTCCTTCCAGTTGGATTGAATTCTCCAGGGTGGGATGTATACATCATTCTGAGACTGGTGTTGGGGCATGCTAGAGTGACTTTGGTTGTTTGTGATCATGGGTTTGCCTATGTTGGAACTTGTCTGTTCTTGATGTTGGTGCTCCCCCATTCTTATATAAGAATGTAGCTTCCATGGTGGAAATTTTGCATTCACTGTAGTAGAATGTAGGAAATCAATTTGTCTAGCTATTGACTCCAATTGTTGCTGAGTTTGCTGGTGTAACTGTTTGTTTTGATTCATGATTGCCTTCACTCCTTGAAGAGTCATCACTTCCTTTTCCGAAATTGCATTCTGTGATTTCTCAAATGAGTGTTGATTATTGACTCTTTTGTTATTGAACTCTGCAGTTCCTTGGCCGGTTGCTGTTGCTTTGAGTATACCATCTGAGAAGTGATCCACTGCTCTTCTTGTTTCTGAGGTTAATCCTTCATAGAAAGCTTGGAAACCCACTTTGTCACTTGCTTTCTTGTATCTTTCCCATGCTTTGAATAATGGTTCTTCCTCTCCTTGTATGAATGGATGTATTCCCTCTTTCATCTTGATATTTTGTTGGGATGAGAAGAATTTGGCTAGAAACTTGGCAACCAAATCATCCTAACTAGTGATACTTCCTTGGGGAAAGGTTTCAAGCCATTGTGCTGCTTCATCCCTCAGTGAGAACGGAAATAACAAGAGTTTATAGGTATCATGATTTACACCATCGAGATTGACAGCACCACAAGTCCTCAGAAAAATGGATATGTGCTGTTTCGGATCCTCCAATGGATTTCCACCATAGGAGCAATTGTTCTCGATTAGTGTAATGAGTTGCGACTTCATGTTGTGGTGTTCTTCTTTCTCAGAAATTCCTTCTTCAATGATAGCCTTCCCTCTGGCCTCTCTTCTTCCCTGTGACATATAAATCAACAAACGGAACACACAGTAGTATTTTTGAAAATTGAGTGTAGTCAGTTGAGACAAAACTTCAAACAGTTAGTGGGTTAGTAGAAGCAAATCCTCAAACAGTTAGTGGGTTAGTTAAAATTAAAGAAAAAAATGCTTGATCTAAACTACCACCTCACTTAATCATTGTCAATCTATTCAATCCCCAGCAACGGCGCCAAAAAATTGATGTGCGGAAAATGATCCGACACAAAACTCACCGGCAAGTGCACCGGGTCGCATCAAGTAATAATAACTCACATGAGTGAGGTCGATCCCACAGGGATTGAAGGATTGAGCAACTTTTGTTTAGTGGTTGAATTAGTCAAGCAAACAAGTATTGATTGTGTGAATTTGTGTTGACAGAATTTAAATTGCATAGAATGTAAAGGGGAGTGGTTGATTTACAGGAAATTAAAGGGAACAAAAAGAAAAAGAGCTGAATCTTAAAGTGCAAGTAATGTAAATTGCAGAAACTTAAAGTGCAAGAAATGTAAATGGCTTGAATTATAAAGGGAATCGGGAAGTGGATTTGCAGAAATTAGACAAGGAAAAGTAAATTACAATAAACAGAAGAGTAGAAGAGAAATTAAAATGAAAACTCCAGATCTCAGGACCCAAGAGACTAGATAACCAAGTCTAGATCTCAATGCATTCCTAGATCAAAATTTAGAATTCAATTGCAAGAAATGTAAATATCAAGCAGTGTAATAAAGGGATTCAAATATCAATTTCTCAGTTGTGCAGTAGCTCAAAACAGAGAGAGATCTCAAGGTGAGATTGAGACAGAATTTCCTCAATTCTCAACACCCAAGACTCAAATAAAGCTTTGCAGGAAAGTAAACAAGAAAACCCAGAGGAAGAGAATTCAATTCTCCTCCCAGAAACTCTCTAAAATGCCAAGTAAGCTCTCAAAAACTCCTCAGCAAAAATCACAAATCAAAAAGCTCCTCAAAAACTTAAATTCTAATCTATTTATACACTCTCTTCTACTGATCTTCAAGCCTTGAATTGGGCCTTGGCCTTGATGGAATTGGGTTGATAGTAACCTCCGTTGATTGCTCTAGGTGTTAGGAAGAAATCCACTTGTGAACCGGGCCATGCAACTTTCACGTTTGAGCCAACGTTTGAGGCAAACGTTGACTCAAACGTTGCCATGTGTGAACTTATGCAGCAACCCATTCTTGCTGTCATCCACGTTTGGCTCAACGTTTGAGGTCAAACATGAGCTCAAACATGGATCCTCCCAAGCTCCTTTTTGGCCAACGTTTGGCCCAACGTTTGAGGCAAACATTGGCGCAAATGTGGCTCATCTCAACCATCAATCAGGGGTGCTTTGCCATGCTCTTCTTTGCCAAATTGTAGCCAATGTTTGACCTCCCGTTTGAGGCAAACGTTGGCTCAAACATTGCCGTGCCCAAAGCTCCAATTTCCTTCAATTTGGCGCCAACGTTTGACCTCACGTTTGAGGCAAACGTTGGCGTAAATGTTGCCTTCCCCTGCTTCTTTTCTTAGCCAACGTTTGCCTCAACGTTTGAGGCAAACGTTGGCGCAAACGTTGAGGCCTCCCAGGGTGTTGATTTCAGCCAATGTTTGACCTCACGTTTGAGGCAAACATTGGCTCAAATGTTGGCTTCTCCCAGGGGCTTCTTCATCTTCTTGCAACCTCCTTCCAAGCTTTGTTTCACCAATCATCAATCAATCAAAAACATCAAAGCTATGCTTCAAATCATGAGATTGTTTCTCTTCTATAATATATGACAATTATAGCTCAAAATCTCATGATAATGCATCATTTTATACATGATTGATTGAGTCAAAGATAACATGAATTTCAATCCAATTGGCTTACTTATGGCTTAAGAAAGTACATAAAACTAAATGAAAACAAAGAAAAAGACTAGTAAAACTAGGCTAAGATGACTTGTCATCACAGGACTTTGTTTTATTTTTCTAATTTAAATAAAAAATTAATCATTTAATTTAAAAATTCAAAAATAAAAAATTTAGTTTTTTCATGGGTAAGTTGAATGCCAACCTCACATTTTCCGGACTAAAATCTAAGCATTTCCCCCAAACCATTGTAAGATAATTCTTTGGATTCGGGTTCACACTTTGATCATGGTTCCTAGTGATCCATGCATTGGCATAGAACTCTTGAACCATTAAGATTTCGACTTGT
>NW_026264994.1:0-1853 GCF_000817695.3 Arachis duranensis | reverse complement strand
CCGAAACTGAAATTCAATTAAGCAGTAAATAAACAGAGAGATCCAAGGATGAGATTGAAACAGAATTTCTTCAATTCTCCAACCCAAGATCCAAGACAATAGTAATTGAAATTGAAAGCAATAAAACTAAGAGGAAGAGAATGGAATTCTCCTTCCCCGAAACTAAGAAATTAAAGATCACTCAATACCAAAAGCTCTCCGAAAACTACTAAGCAAAACTAAAGGAAAAAAACTCCTCTAAAACTTCAAATCCTAAGCTATTTATACACTTTCTTCTAATGATCTTCAAGCCTTGAATTGGGCCTTGGCCTTGATGGAATTGGGTTGATAGTGGCCTCTGTTGATTGCTCTTGGTGTTGGGAAGAAATCCACTTGTGAACCAGGCCATGCAACTTTCACGTTTGAGCCAACGTTTGAGGTCAAACGTTGACTCAAACGTTGCCTTGTGAAATTATGCAGCAGGCCTCTCTTTGCTGTCATCCACGTTTGGCTCAACGTTTGAGGTCAAACTTGAGCTCAAACGTGGATCCCCCATGCCTTCTTTTTGGCCAACGTTTGGCCCAACGTTTGAGGTCAAACGTTGGCGCAAACGTGGCTCAATTAGCTCATCAATCAGGGGTGTTCTTCCATGCTCCTATTTGCCAAAATGTAGCCAACGTTTGACCTCACGTTTGAGGTCAAACATTGGCTCAAACGTCGCTGCCAAAAGCTCAATCTTCTTCTCTTAGGTGCCAACGTTTGCCTCAACGTTTGAGGTCAAACGTTGGCGCAAACTTCACCTTCCAGGAGTTCCATTTTTCTTCTTTGTGGCGCCAACGTTTGCCTCAACGTTTGAGGTCAAACGTTGGCGCAAACTTCACCTTCCAGGAGTTCCATTTTTCTTCTTTGTGGCGCCAACGTTTGCCTCAACGTTTGAGGTCAAACGTTGGCGCAAACGTCCCCTTCCAGGAGCTTCTTCTTCAGCCAACGTTTGCCTCAAAGTTTGAGGTCAAACGTTGGCTCAAACGTTGGTTCTACTCCAGGGTATTCTTCATCTTTTTGCAACCTCCTTCCAAGCTTTGTTTCACCTATCATCAACCAATCAAAACATCAAAGCTATGCTTCAAATCATGAGATTGTTTCTCTTCCATAATATATGACAATTATAGCACAAAATCTCATGAAAATGCATCATTTTATACATGATTGACTGAGTCAAAGGTATCATGAATTTCAACCCGATTGGCTTACTTGTGGCTTAAGAAAGTGCATAAAACTAAATGAAAACAAAGAAAAAGACTAGTAAAACTAGGCTAAGATGACTTGTCATCATAATGCTACACTAGGACAGTTGACACTTTTTTTGCTACACCTATTCACAAATTAAGAATTTTATTTTTTGGATTTTTTTGAATTTGTTATTTTTTTACAATTAGAAAAAAATTTATTTTTTTAGTTTAAAAATTAAGAAAAAAATAAATTTACAGATTTGTTATTTACCAGATATTGTTGGACTTTATTTAATTTTTCTGATTTAAAGAAAAAAATTAATTAATAATATAAACATTCAAAAATAAAAAATTTAGTTTTTTAAAATTTTTAATTTTTTTCAAAATATTTTTTTATCTTTTTACTCACCAGATAATGCTACACCGGAACAGTTAACTTTTTTTTTTGCTTCACTTGGTCACAAATTAAGAATAAATTAACTTAAAAAATTTAAAATTTATCAATTTTTTATTTTTTGGATATTGTTGGAATTTTTTATTTTTTAACAATTAAAAAAACCATTCTTTAGTTTAAAAATAATAAAAAAAATTTACAGCTCTATTATTTACTAGATATTGCGGGACTTTGTTTTATTTTTCTAATTT
>NW_026264993.1:48847-52981 GCF_000817695.3 Arachis duranensis | reverse complement strand
GACCGGGGCGCATCGCCGGCCCCCATCCGCTTCCCTCCCGACAATTTCAAGCACTCTTTGACTCTCTTTTCAAAGTCCTTTGCCTAGGCAACGTGCATCTTGCTGGCATTGCGCCCAGCAAGCCTTTTGGCATCTCACCTTGCTCGCATTGCGCCAAGCAAGCCTTTTGGGCAACTCGAGTTTCAGTGCGGCCGTTCGGTGCGCGAGGCAAGGAGCCAGACACACTAACGACCCGCACACCACTCATCTGCCACCACGGTCCGCACACCCAGCACGCCCGGACGAACCGCCCCCCGCACGCCTTGGAGCGTGCAGGCAAGCGGAAGCATACGGGAGTGCCGAGCCAACTCCGCTGGGCAGGGTTCGGGGGAAGCGACGAAGAATATTCAAGGGACAGCCCGAGGCGTGAGGTGCTTCGGGCGACAATCAAACAGCCGCACCGTCTAGATTAAGCAACACGCACAGCAAAACCAACACCGTCCACCTTTTAGTTTCCTTTTAGGTTGGTCACCAGAAAGGGAAAAAGGAAAAGTTTCTAAATGGGGCAACAAACAAGTCATCCGCACAACCTTTTGAAGGAGCTCATCAATTGTAGCAACCCGTCCACCTTGCTCTTCTATGCATGCACCGAGGACGGTGCAATCTTCAAGTGTGGGGAGGTCGTCTGACCGATCTCCGTGGGTAACAATTTCCTTGTCCAACACCGAATTTTTATTTTCTTTATTAGATTAGCTATTGCATTGCATGATAGGTTGCATGTTAGTTAGAATTTGTACATATTTTTACCACTTCTTTCTTATTAGGACTACTTGGTTAGGGTGATGATTTCCTTTCCAAGAAATTGTTTTAGGGCACCCTACCAATTTGAAAAAGAAAATTTGTGGAACTTGCTTGAAAAAAATTATTTTGGAACATGGTTTTTGAGCTAAGAACACAAGCTTGTGAGATTTGAGCCGAATTGTGTGGTTACATCTTATAACCACTTATTTTTCCTTCTTGTGTGCATAATTCTCTTTCTATGGTTGTAATCTTTGATTTGCTTGATTCTTTATGTCTATTATTTTGTGTATTCATGCATTTACATGATTGAGGCCATCATTTCATTTAGCTCACTTACCCAAATAGCCTACCTTTTATCAACCTTTATTAGCCAACTTTGAGCCTACGCTTAACCCACTTGTTCTTTAATTTAGCACATTACAAGCCTTAAAGCGAAAAATAATAATTGTCTTCTATTTGGATCTTTAATTAGCTTAGGCTAGTGTGTGTGAGTATCATTCAAGTGTGGGAACCTTGGAACATTGGGGGAGTAAAAGGGTGGTTTTGTATTTTTATTGAAAATATCAGAAATTGGGTACATACTCATGTATTGATTAAATGTATAGACCTTATGCATTGATGTTCTTGTATATAGCTTGAAAGAAAAAAGAAAAATGAAAAGAAAAAGAAATAAAAGTGAAAAAGAAAAAAAAAAGAAAAGAAAAGAAAAAAAATGTATATAGAAAAAGAAAGAAAAAAAGAAAAGCAATAAAGGGGACAAAATGCCCCAAAGTAAAGTCCAATAAAGATCAATGCATAAGTGTTGTGAAATGAAAAGGGACACATAAGTATGTGAAAAAGTGAGAAATGGGTAGTTAGGTTAGAACTTAATTGTATAGGATGTCATAGGTTAGGTGGAAAGTTTAAGCTTATCAAAGATTCAAATTTCAAGCTCACTTGACCAAACATGCATCCTTACCTTGACACTAACCCCATTACAACCTAAAGAAAAAACCTCATGATACATGTATGCATGCATCGAATAATTGTTGATTGTTAGAGGAAAAACAAATCTTGGAAAGTATGATTAGGAGAGAATTGAGAGAATCGACCCTACACACTTGAGCGACTAGAGTGCAAGCACTTCCGGTGAGGGTTCGATGCTCAATTCCTTGATTCCCGACTTTCATGAGCATTCTTCTCGCAAGTCTACTTGAACTTCATTTTGATATTCGAATTGGTAAGATTCATGAATTGTTATATGATCTTGGCCCTACTTGTGCATGTATGACTTGGAGGATTGATTTATTTTTAACCAAGTAGATAAAACTATTTTGCATTTAGTTGCATCCATTTAGATAGTTGCATATAGTTTAGGTTGCATATAGTTTATTTATAAGGAATAAATGTTGATACCCTTTGTTTCTCTATTGGCTTAAGCAAGAGGAGATGTTTGGTTTAAGTGTGGGGAGGTTGATAAACCCCATTTGTAGGGTTTATCTTGTATTGATTTTTAGGGATTTTATCACCTTTTACCCACATTTATTCAATGAAATAGCATGGTTTTACAACTTCTCCTTTAATTGTGCTTAAGAGTGAAAACATGCTTTTAAGGTCTTAAAATAAATAAATTTAATTCACCTTGATTCCATTAGATACCTTGATATGTTTGTTAAGTGATTTAAGGTTTAGGAGGCAAAGATTAGATCAAGGGAATGAAGAAAGAAAGCATGAAAAGTTGGAGAACTCATGAAGAAATGAAAGAACCGGAAAGCTGTCAAGCCGACCTCTTCGCACTTAAACAACCATAACTTGAGCTACAGAGGTCCAATTAATGCGGTTTCAGTTGGGTTGGAAAGCTAACATCCGGGGCTTCAAAACGATATAAGATTTTCCATAGTTGCATCACGCATAGGGGCGCGCACGCGCACGGTACTCGAACGCGCCGATGGTGGCACATGACCCACTTAATGCAACACGTGGCCAGCGATTTTAGAAGCCTTGTGGGCCCAATCCAACTCATTTCTGATGCTATTTAAGCCAAGGATTAAAGAGGAATCAATATACTTTTGATCATTAGTCATAGTTTAGTTTTAGAAGGACTTAGAACTAGTTTTTAGAGAAAGAAGCTCTCACTTCTCTCTAGGATTAGGATTAGGATTAGGTTTAGTTCTTAGATCTAGATTTTAATTCATCTTCTTCTACTTCTATCTTCTCAATTCCTTGTTGTTACATTCATTCTTCTTCCATTCTTTTGTTGTAATTTCCTTTATGTTGTTCTTGTGTTTTGTTGTAGATCTACTTTTGTTTCTTCCATTTTCTTTCAATTCAATAAGAGGTAATTCATAATAATTGTTCTTCTTTGCTTTTCTATTGTTGATCTCTTGCCTTTGTAGTTAGATCTCTCTTTAATTCTTGCAATTTATGTTGTTTACTTTTATTGCCTTTAATGTGTTTGTTGAAATGCCTCTTCTAGATATAGTATAGATTTTGTTCCTCTTGGCCTAGGTAGAGTAATTAGTGACACTTGAGTTATCTAATTCCTTTGTTTATTGGTAATTGAAGAGATTGCTAATTGGTTTGGAGTGCACTAAAGCTAGTCTTTTGGTGCACGAAATTGTGATCAATACTTTTTCACAACTCAAATAATCCCCGGTAATGAAACCAAAAACTTGGTGTTCACTACCATGGCATAAACACAACTTCGCACAACTAACCAGCAAGTGTACTGGGTCGTCCAAGTAATAAACCTTACGCGAGTAAGGGTCGATCCCACAGAGATTGTTGGTATGAAGCAAGCTATGGTCACCTTGTAAATCTCAGTCAGGCAAACTCAAATGGGTATGGTGATAAACGGATAAAACATAAAGATAAAGATAGAGATACTTATGTAATTCATTGGTAGGAACTTCAGATAAGCGTATGAAGATGCCTTCCCTTCCGTCTCTCTGCTTTCCTACTATCTTCATCCAATCCTTCTTACTCCTTTCCATGGCAAGCTTAAGCAAGGGTTTCACCGTTGTCAGTGGCTACCTCCCATCCTCTCAGTGGAAATGTTCAACGCACCCTGTCACGGCACGACTATCCATCTGTCGGTTCTCAATCAGACCGGAATAGAATCCAGTGATTCTTTTGCGTCTGTCACTAACGCCCCGCCCTCAGGAGTTTGAAGCACGTCACAGTCATTCAATCATTGAATCCTACTCAGAATACCACAGACAAGGTTAGACCTTCCGGATTCTCTTGAATGCCACCATCAGTTCTAGCCTATACCACGAAGACTCTGATCTCACGAAATGGCTGGCTCAGTTGTCAGGCGAGCGCTCGGTTGTCAGGCGATCAACCATACATCGTGTATCAGGAATCCAAGAGATA
>NW_026264993.1:45231-46252 GCF_000817695.3 Arachis duranensis | reverse complement strand
AAGAAAGAAGAGAGTAGAAGAAGAAGAAATGAAGGGAAAGGGAATGGTTTTGTGGTTCGGCCAAAAAAGGGAAAGGAGTGGTGTTTAGGTTGTGTGAAAACGAAGGAGTGAAGATGGGTTTATATAGGAGAGGGGAAGGGTGATTTTCGGCCAAGTGAGGGTGGGTTTGGGTGGGAAAGTGGTTTGAATTTGAATGGTGGGGTAGGTGGGGTTTTATGAAGGATGGATGTGAGTGGTGAAGACAAAGATGGGATTTGATAGGTGAAGGGTTTTTGGGGAAGAGGTGTTGAGGTGATTGGTGAATGGGTGAAGAAGAAGAGAGAGAGTGGTGGGGTAGGTGGGGATCCTGTGGGGTCCACAGATCCTGAGGTGTCAAGGAAAAGTCATCCCTGCACCAAATGGCAAGCAAAATCACGTTTTGTGCCATTTCTTGTGTTAAACGTCGGGCTGGTGCCCATTTCTGGCGTTTAACGCCAGCTTCTTGCCCTTTTCTGGCGTTTAACGCCAGTCTGGTGCCCCTTTCTGGCGTTAAACGCCCAGAATGGTGCCAGACTGGGCGTTAAACGCCCATCTGCTAACCTTAATGGCGTTTAAACGCCAGTAGGTGCGTCCTCCAGGGTGTGCTATTTTTCTTCCTGTTTTTCATTCTGTTTTTGCTCTTTTCATTGATTTTGTGACTTCTCATGATCATCAACCTACAAAAAAAATAAAATAACAAAAGAAAATAGTTAATTATAAAACATTGGGTTGCCTCCCAACAAGCGCTTCTTTAATGTCATTAGCTTGACAGAGGACTCTCATGGAGCCTCAGAAATGCTCAGAGCTATGTTGGAACCTCTCAACACCAAACTTAGAAGTTGGTTGTGGCCTCTCAACACCAAACTTAGAGTTTGACTGTGGGGGCTCTGTTTGGCTCTGTTTTGAGAGAAGCTCTTCATGCTTCCTCTCCATGATGACAGAGGGATATCCCTGAGCCTTAAACACCAAGGATTCTTCATTCACTTGAATGATCAACTCTCCT
>NW_026264993.1:44597-45107 GCF_000817695.3 Arachis duranensis | reverse complement strand
TATGAAATCAGTAGGGATGTAATGGTCTTCAACCTTGACCAAAACATCCTCTACAAGTCCATAGGCTTGTTTTCTTGAGTTGTCTGCCATCTCTAGTGAGATTTTTGCAGCTTGCACCTCAAAGATCCCTAGCTTCTCCATTAAGAGAGAGGCATGAGGTTTACACTTGACCCTAAGTCACACAAGGCCTTCTTGAAGGTCATGGTGCCTATGGTACAAGGTATTGAAAACTTCCCAGGATCCTGTCTCTTTTGAGGCAGTTTCTGCCTAGACAAGTTATCCAGTTCTTTGGTGAACAAAGGGGATTCATCCTCCCAAGTCTCATTTCCAAATAACTTGTCATTCAACTTCATGATTGCTCCAAGGTATTTAGCAACTTGCTCTTCAGTGACATACTCATCCTCTTCAGAAGAAGAATACTCATCAGAGCTCATGAATGGCAGAAGTAAATCCAATGGAATCTCTATGGTCTTATTTTGAGCCTCAGATTCCCATGGTTCCTCATTGGGG
>NW_026264993.1:41201-41925 GCF_000817695.3 Arachis duranensis | reverse complement strand
TGCATGCAAGACACCAAACTTAGTAGTTTGTATACTACTGACACTAATGATAATGCATATGAGACACATAAACACTCAAGTCAAAAGAATTCAAAGATCAGAGTAAGAAATCATCAAGAACAACTTGAAGATCCTTAAGACACATGAATGAATGCATGCAATTGACACCAAACATAAAATGAAATACTAGACTCAAAAATATTTTTGGATTTTATGATTTTGTAAAATTTTTTGGATTTTTCGAAAATTAAGTGGAAAAAGGTATCAAAATTCTTAATGAGAATTCCAGGAATCATGCAATGTTTAGTCTAAGACTCCGGTCCAGGAATTAGACATGGCTTCACAGCCAGCCAAGCTTCCAGAGAAAGCTTCGGTCCAAAACACTAGACATGGCCAAAGGCCAGCCAAGCCTTAGCAGATCACTGCTCCAAAAGCAAGATTGATAGAAATCAACAAGCTCTTGTGATGATAAGTTGAAATCTCGGTCCAATGAAATTAGACATGGCTTCACAGCCAGCCAGATTTCAACAAATCATCATGAAACTCTAGAATTCATCTTCAAGAATTTCGAAAAAAAATACCTAATCTAAGCAACAAGATGAACCGTCAGTTGTCCAAACTCAACAATCCCCCAGCAACGGCGCCAAAAACTTGGTGCGCGAAATTGTGAACAATACTTTTCACAACTCTCATAATCCCCGGTCATGAACCCCAAAAACTTGGT
>NW_026264993.1:40718-40977 GCF_000817695.3 Arachis duranensis | reverse complement strand
GGATCCAGTGATTCTTTTGCGTCTGTCACTAACGCCCA
Organism: Arachis duranensis; assembly: GCF_000817695.3. NCBI lineage: Eukaryota > Viridiplantae > Streptophyta > Magnoliopsida > Fabales > Fabaceae > Arachis > Arachis duranensis. The sequence continues at coordinate 40,939 of NW_026264993.1, read as the reverse complement.
GCCCTTAGGAGTTTGAAGCTCGTCACAGTTATTCAATCATTGAATCCTACTTAGAATACCACAGACAAGGTTAGACCTTCCGGATTCTCTTGAATGCCGCCATCAGTTCTAGCCTATACCATGAAGACTCTGATCTCACAGAATGGCTGGCTCGTTTGTCAGGCGAGCACTCGATTGTCAGGCGATCAACCATGCATCGTGTATCAGGAATCCAAGAGATA
>NW_026264993.1:40063-40237 GCF_000817695.3 Arachis duranensis | reverse complement strand
AAAAGCCCAGGATGTCTACTTTCCAACGCCGTTGAGAGCACGCCAATTGGGCGTCTGTAGCTCCAGAAAATCCACTTCGAGTGCAGGGAGGTTAGAATCCAACAGCATCTACAGTCCTTTTTGGTCTCTGAATCAGATTTTTGCTCAGGTCCCTCAATTTCAGCCAGAAAATAC
>NW_026264993.1:32774-39941 GCF_000817695.3 Arachis duranensis | reverse complement strand
TCTAATTCCTTTGTTGATTGATAATTGGAGAGATTGCTAATTGGTTTGGAGTGCACTAAAGCTAGTCTTTCCTTGGGAGTTGGCTAGGACTTGTGGCTCAAGTCAATTCATCCACTTGACTTTCCTTTATTTAGTAAGGGTTAACTAAGTGGTAGCAATGAACAATTCTCATCACAATTGAGAAGGATAACTAGGATAGGACTTCTAATTTTCATACCTTGCAAAGAGCCTTTTATAGTTGTTAGTTTATTTTCATTGCCATCTACTTTTCATACTTCTTATCCAAAACCCCAAAACATATTTCTAACCAATAACAAGACACTTTATTGTAAATCCTAGGGAGAACGACCCGAGGTTTAAATACTTCGGTTTATAGATTTTAGGGGTTTGTACTTGTGACAAACAAATTTTTGCATGAAAGGATTATTGTTGGTTTAGAGACTATACTTCAACAAGATTTCATTTGTGAAATTCTAAACCATCAAAAATCCAAATCATCAGTTATATTTTACTACTTGGTTTTGAATTTTTCATGCTTACCTTTGCGAATACCAAATGATGAGAATTGCCTTCGCACTTGTAATTCTTTTGAATTGCATGATTTGGCCACCATGTGATTTGAACCGTATTCTTTGATTAGGCAACCTCTTGATGGATGATGTTGTGCATTTACCTTAGTGCATGGTGTTTCATGATTATATGCATCCATATATTTTAGCTTGAATGCTTTCATGCTTCTTTAATACTTGTTTTACCTTACAAGTTTACTTAAAGCATCTCAAGCACACTAAAATGAATGAAGTGCATGCTTCTTTTGTGACATAGCTTTTTATGCTAATGTGTGTTCTAAACCGCGCAATTTAGAATTCACACACTTATTTGTCATTAATGTCACACCAATTCACTCACTCATTTCTAGTGAATTACCTCATTCCAACAATGTATGCTTCCTTGCTTTTGTTTTCTCATCTTATGGTGTTATATTTTTGTTTTTCATGAACAATGCACCACAAGCAAACATGGAAGAGGAAGAAAGAACACGCAACAATCCGAAGATTCGTCGTACCCCCTTGCTAATCTTTGAATGCACCAAGGACGGTGCAAACTTTTAAGTGTGGGGAGGTCGTCCGACCGGTCGGCGATTTTGGGTGACGAATTTCTAATCCCAATACTTTTGCATTTCATTTTAGGATTTTAGGATTTTTACCAACACTTTTGCATTTCATTTTAGGATTTTAGGATTGTTACTTTCATTTTTCTATTTTTGCATATATATACACAATAAGCTTAGTCAAAATAATGAAATTTTTCAAGATTTCTATCTATAGGGCACCAATTGATTTGAGTGAAAACTTTTGATAGAACTTGCTTGAATTATATATATTGTGGATCATGTTTTTGAGCTAAGAACACAAGCTTGCGAGATTCGAGCCTAATGGTGTGGTTACATCTTATAACCACTTATTTTCCTTCTTGTGTGCATTATTCTCTTTCTATGATTGTAATCTTTGATTTGTTTGATTCTTTATGTCCATTATTTTGTGTATCCATACATTTATATGATTGAGGCCATCATTTCACCAGCTCACTTATCCAAATAGCCCTACCTTTCATCTTCCATTGTTAGCCAATTTGAGCCTACGCTTAACCCACTTGTTCTTATTTTAGCACATTACAAGCCTTTAAGTGAAAAACAATAATTGTTCCTTATTTGGATCTTTGATTAGCTTAGGCTAGTGGGTGTGAGTATCATTCAAGTGTGGGAACCTTGGGACATTGGGTGAATAAAAGGGGTGTATTTTGTATTGTTATTGAAAATATTGGGAATTGGGTACATACTCATGTATTGATCAAATGTAAAACCTTATGCATTGAGGTTCTTGTATATAGAAAGAAAAAAAATGAGAAAAACAAAAGAAAAAAAAGAAAAAATAATATGAAAAAGAAAAAAAATAGAAAAAGAAAGAAAAAAAGAAGAAAAATAATAAAAAAGGGACAAAATGCCCTAAAGCGAAGCTCAATAAGATCAATGCATATGTGTTGTGAAATGAAAAAAAGAAAATGCATGAGTATGTGAAAAAGTGAGTAGAATGGGTAGTTAGGTTAGAACTTAAATTGTATAGGATGTCATAGGTTAGGTGGGAAGTCTAAGCTTATCAAAGATTCAAACTTCAAGCTCACTTGACCATATATGCATCCTACCTTAACCCTAACCCCATTACAACCTAAGGAAAAGACCTCATGATAGATGTATGCATGCATGAAATATATGTTGATTGTTAGAAGAAGAACAAATCTTGGAAAGCATGATTAGGGGAGAATTGAGAGAATCGACCCCAAACACTTGAGCGAATAGAGTGCAAATACATCCGGTGAGGGTTTGATGCTCAATTACATGTTTCCACCTATGATCATGTCTTCTCACGCAAGTTTATAAAAATATTTAATAACTCAATTCAATTGTGGATTAGACTTGCTAGTCCTTAGCCCTTGTGCATATATGCCTCTTGGGAATTGATTTATTTTGACCAAGCAATTGCATTCATTTAGATAGTTGCATATAGGTAGATTGCATTTAGTTAGTTTCCATTGAATAAACGCCATACCCTTACTTCATTCTTGGTTTAAGCATGAGGACATGCTTGGTTTAAGTGTGGGGAGGTAAAAAGTTGGAGAACTCATGAAGAAATGAAAGAACCGGAAAGCTGTCAAGCCGACCTCTTCGCACTTAAATGACTATAACTTGAGCTACAGAGGTCCAAATGATGCGGTTCCAGTTGGGTTGGAAAGCTAACATCCGGGGCTTCGAAACAATATAAGATTTGCCATAGTTGCATCGCGCATAGGGGCGCGCACGCGCATGGTACGCGGACGCGCCGATGGTGGCACATGACTCACTTAATGCAACACGTGGTCAGCGATTTTAGAAGCCTTGTGGGCCCAATCCAGCTCATTTCTGATGCTATTTAAGCCAAGGATTGAAGGGGGATTGAACATACTTTCATACTTTACATCTAGTTACCATTAGTCATAGTTTAGTTTTAGAAGTAGTTTCTAGAGAGAGAAGCTCTCACTTCTCTCTAGGATTAGGATTAGGATTAGGTTTAGTTCTTAGATCTAGATTTTAATTCACCTTCTTCTACTTCTATCTTCTCAATTCCTTGTTGTTACACTCATTCTTCTTCCATTCTTTCATTGTAATTTTCTTTATGTTGTTCTTATACTTTGTTGTAGATCTACCATTGTTCCTTCCATTTTCTTTCAATTCAATAAGAGGTAATTCATAATAATTGTTCTTCTTTGCTTTTCTATTGTTGATCTCTTGACTTTGTAGTTAGATCTCTCTTTAATTCTTGCAATTTATGTTGTTTACTTTTATTGCCTTTTATGTGTTTGTTGAAATGCCTCTTCTAGATATAGTATAGATTTTGTTCCTCTTGGCCTAGGTAGAGTAATTGGTGACACTTGAGTTATCTAATTTCTTTGTTGATTGGTAATTGGAGAGATTGCTAATTGGTTTGGAGTGCACTAAAGCTAGTCTTTCCTTGGAAGTTGGCTAGGACTTGTGGCTCAAGTCAATTCATCCACTTGACTTTCCTTTATTTAGTAAGGGTTAACTAAGTGGTAGCAATGAACAATTCTCATCACAATTGAGAAGGATAACTAGGATAGGACTTCTAATTTTCATACCTTGCCAAGAGCCTTTTATAGTTGTTAGTTTATTTTCATTGCAATTTACTTTTCATGCTCCTTATCCAAAATCCCAAAACACATTTCTAACCAATAACAAGGCACTTTATTGTAATTCCTAGGGAGAACGACCCGAGGTTCAATACTTCAGTTTATAAATTTAGGGGTTTGTTACTTGTGACAAACAATCTTTTGTATGAAAGGATTTTTGATTGGTTTAGAAACTATACTTGCAATGAGAATTCATTTGTGAAATTCTATACCATCAAAAATCCAATCATCAATATGCGGCTTGGATGATGCTTCAAGAGGAGAAGTTGCTCAAGGGATTCGAGAGTCTAAAAATTTGTGCTTGAGAAGTATCCAGAACTTTGTGTTTGAGCCGATTAGAAATCTCAAGTGACTTTAAGTCCGAACTCCTAAAGGCTCATCAAAATGATGAAGCGTTATGGAAGGTGTTACCGGCTATTGAGTAAGGAAAATTGTGGAGAGTGTCAGAAGAAAAAGATGGGTTATGGAGATTCAAGGGTAGGATCATTGTGCCGGATGTTGGCACTTTGAGGCACGATATTTTAAAGGAGGCACACAAAAGCGGATTCTCCATTCACCCGGGAAGTACTAAGATGTACCATGATTTAAAGGCGATATTTTGGTGGCCGGGTATGAAGAATGATGTGGCGGAATATGTTTCAAAGTGCTTAACTTGTCAAAAGGTAAAGATTGAACATCAAAGACCTTTTGGGATGTTGCAACCTTTAGAGGTTCCGCAATGGAAGTGGGAAAGTATTACAATGGACTTTATGTCAGGATTGCCAAGGACTAGGGCTGGTTTTGATGCTATTTGGGTGATTGTGGACCGACTGACGAAGTCAGCTCACTTTTTACCCATTCGTATGACTTACACCCTTGAGGAGCTAGCACGGTTATACATAAAGAAGATTGTGAGACTTCATGGTGTACCTGCTACTATAATCTCTAATAGAGATCCTCGTTTCACTTCAAGGTTTTGGGGTGCATTTCAGAAAGCTTTTGGAACCCGATTAAGCTTGAGCACGGCTTACCATCCTCAAACAGATGGTCAATCCGAGAGGACAATCCAAACACTAGAGGATATGTTGAGAGCTTGTGTTTTGGACCAACTGGCGAGTTGGGATCGGTATATGCCATTAGTGGAGTTTGCATACAATAATAGTTATCATGCGAGCATCGAAATGGCTCCGTATGAGGCCTTGTACGGGAGGAAATGTCAATCTCCGCTATGTTGGTATGAAGCTGGAGAGAAAGGCTTGTTGGGACCGGAGATTATAGCTGAGACCACTGAACAAGTCAAGAAAATCCGAGATAGGATGCTTACGGCGCAGAGTCGTCAAAAGAGTTACGCCGATCAGAGGCGAAAGCCCTTAGAATTTGAAGAAGGAGACCATGTTTTCCTTAAGGTTACTCCGACCAAGGGAGTAGGTAGGGAGATTAAAACAAAGAAGTTGAATCCTCGATACCTTGGTCCATTTCAGATCCTGGAGAGGATTGGACCGGTAGCGTATCGGATGGCTCTACCACCTCATCTTTCGAACCTGCACGACGTGTTTCACGTGTCGCAGCTTCGGAAGTACACTCCTGATGCTAGCCATGTGTTAGAACCAGAATCGGTTCAGTTAAGAGAAGATATGACGCTTCCAGTGGCTCCGGTCAGAATTGATGACACTAGTATTAAACGGTTGCGTGGAAAAGAGGTTTCATTAGTCAAAGTGGCATGGAGTCGAGGCGGTGTTGAGGAACACACTTGAGAACTTGAGTCGGAGATGCGAACGGATCATCCGCACTTATTCTCGGGTAATTGCATTTGAATTTTGTGGGCAAAATTCCCAATTAGGTGGGTAGAATGTAAAACCCGATTAATTAATGGCTAATTAACCCATAAATGAGAATTTATTCTAGAAAGCCCTAAATGTGATTTTTTATGGCTAAATGTGATAGAGGAGATTGAGACGAGAATTTTGGTAGCAATTTTATAGAATTCGGACCAAGATTGGACCAAACGGGCCAAACCGGGTCAACCGGACCCAAAGTGGGCCCTTGGACCAACATAACTAAACCAAAACCCTAGTTTTCAGCACTCTCTCTCCTCACACAACACTCAAACACGCTAAAAAGGGGGAAGAATGGGGGAAGAACACTCTCTCAAACTTCTATCTCTCACTTGATCTTCAAACCACCATAACTTTTGATCTAGAGCTCTGATTGCCGCACCGTTTATGGCCACGCGTTCACCGCGAAGAGATCTACAAAACCCATACAATCAATCTTGAGGTGAGTCACGTTTTTCTCTTCGAATTTCCAGTCTTGTTTTCGAGTTTCATGAGCAAAAATATTGAGACTTTGGGCTCTTTGATGTTATAGGACCCAACTCTCTTGAAGGAGAAGTGATAAACCCCATTTTGACGGTTTATCTTGTATTGATTTTAAGAGATTTTATGACCTTTTACCCACATTTATCCTTTGAAATAGCATGGTTTTGTATATTCTGCTTTAATTGTGCTTAAGAGTGAAAACATGCTTTTTAGGTCTTAAAATAAATAAATTTAATTCACCTTGGTTCCATTAGATGCCTTGATATATTTGTTAGTGATTTAAGGTTTAGGAGGCAAAGATTAGATCAAGGGAATGAAGAAAGAAGAATGAAAATTTGGAGAACTCATGAAGAAATGAAAGAACCGGAAAGTTGTCAAGCCGACCTCTTCGCACTTAAACAACTATAACTTGAGCTACAAAGGTCCAAATGATGCGGTTCCAGTTGGGTTAGAAAGCTAACATCCGGGGCTTCGAAACGATATAAGATTTTCTATAGTTGCTATACTTATGGTGGTGCGCACGTGCATAGTACGCGCACGCGCCGTTGCTGCCACCTGGTTCACTTAAAGCAAAACGTGGCCAGCGATTTTAGAAGCCTTGTGGGCCCAATCCAACTCATTTCTAATGCTATTTAAGCTAGGGATTGAAGGGGGAATGGGGGAGATACTCACATACTTTAGAAGTTAGTTACCATTAGCATAGTTTAGTTTTAGAAGTAGTATCTAGAGAGAGAAGCTCTCACTTCTCTCTAGGATTAGGATTAGGATTAGTTTTAGTTCTTAGATCTAGATTTTAATTCATCTTCTTCTACTTCTATCTTCTCAATTCCTTGTTGTTACATTCATTCTCCTTCTATTCTTTTATTTGTAATTTCCTTTATGTTGCTCTTATACTTTGTTGTAGATCTACTATTGTTCCTTCCATTTTCTTTCAATTCTATAAGAGGTAATTCATAATAATTGTTCTTCTTTGCTTTTCTATTGTTGATCTCTTGCCTTTGTAGTTAGATCTCTCTTTAATTCTTGCAATTTATGTTGTTTACTTTTATTGCCTTTTATGTGTTTGTTGAAATGCCTCTTCTAGATATAGTATAGATTTTGTTCCTCTTGGCCTAGGTAGAGTAATTAG
>NW_026264993.1:30229-32434 GCF_000817695.3 Arachis duranensis | reverse complement strand
TCAAAATGGCGCCGTTGCCGGGGAATTGCAATGGTGTTGTGTTATTGGTTATTGTATATATGTGAATATTGTGAATATGTTTGCTTTTTGCTTCTTTGTTAGTTTTTAGTTTGTTATCTTTATTTGTTACTAATTTTTTTGTTTTTGCCCTCTCTTACTATCATGAATTCTCATTTTGGCTATGAGTGTGATTAGAACTATGTTGTAGGTGATGAGGACTATAATGGAGATGTGTATCAAGGATGGGACAACCAAAGGTGGGAGGAGCCATATGCATATGATCAATCCTCATGGCAACAACCTCCACCAATGTAATATGAAGAAGAGTCATTCTATGATGCATATCAATCCAATGGCTATGGTGAATCACCTTGTGACTTTCAAGAACCACCACCATATGCCTATGATCCATATCCTCAACATAACTCTCAACCATACTCACAAGCCAAAGCCCCCTCTTACCGACCACCTTCATATGACCCTAATACATATCCATCCTACCAACAACCTTATGAGCCATATGAACCACACATAGAGCCACCACCACTCCAACATCAACATTTTCAAGAGCCACCCCTTCCATATTATTACCAAGATGAACCACCTCCAATAAATGAAAATTTTCAACCACAAGACGAATTCTACTTTCCACCACAACCTCCCATGGAAGAATACTCATATCCATTGAACCAAGAGCCATATGATCCCTATCATGATATCCAAGCGGATCAAGAGTCAAGGGATCATCTCAAGGAAGCATTGGATCAATTTCAAGCAACCATGGAGTGTGTTGTGCAACAAGTGGAAAGAATGGAAAACATTGAACCACCACAATTCTACCAAGAACAATCATCTTCCTACTATGAACACTTCCCCCAACATGATGAATCCTTCCATCCACCCCAACCTCTAATGGATGAAACCCTTGGTGTTCTTGTTCAAGGGCAACCCAATCTCTAATGGATGAAACCCTTGGTGTTCTTGTTCAAGGGCAAGAAGAGATGCAAAGGGATGTGCAAAATTTCATGGCCGCCTTGGAGGCGGTAACAAATCAATTAGCCTCCCAATGCTTGAACACTCAAGGAACTCCCATGGCTACATGTGGAGAATTGAATGAAGAACATAGCATGACGGAGAGATTGGAAACTCCGGTGGGAAATTAAGGAAGTTGCTTTGTATTGAAACAATTGGAGGAAGCTTTAATTGTTGAAAACAAGGAAGAAGTGGTAGAAGACTTAGGAGATGCGGAGCCTCCATGGCAACATAGAGTTGAAGAAAACCCCTCCAAGATGATTGAAATTGATGCTAGAGAGGAAAGTGCACACCTTCCAAGGCATATTTCATATGAAGACTTGGAAGGGATAGAGAAAGAATTGAGTTCCCTTGGTGATGAAGAGCAAGCATCAAGTCTTAGTGGTGAAGAATCCTTTGAGCATGAAGAACCTTCTCCGGTTGGATTTGAAAGCATTGAGGAGGTAAATTTTTCTCACCCTCCCTATTATGATTTGAGTAAAGGAAAAGGTTTAGATAAAATTGTTGAACAAAGGATTAAGATCAAGAGATCTTGTGAAGAGGTGGAAGTCCCTAGAAATAGAAGAACGAGGGTTGGCTATGCTTTGTCAAGATCTTTGGAAGCATCTTTGCCTAGGTTGCCATCTATACCTTCATTTTAGTGGGTGAAATTCATTTCTATTACCTTTATTATCCCACTTGAATATGGTTTGCTTGAAACGGATGGTCAACTTAGGGAAGTTTGTGGGATGAAACGTAAGCGGAACAGGTTTTATGGTGGCCGTTGCAAATCAAGGCTCATTATGGTTAATGCATCAAATAAGAGATATAAAGGTTGGAGTAGTGCTCAAATAGATGGGTCTAGGAGGATTGTTGGCCACTATATAGAGAATTCACCCTACTCACCACCCGGTTGGACTAATAATGATGATCAACCTCAAGACGGGTGTGAAAATAAAGTGTGGGACCCCGGATCACAAAAAGAGGATCAACTTTGGGAGCCCCAAGCTTGTGAAGAACTCCATCAACACTTGGCTCAATCCATAAGAAATCTTGGGGCACAATGGAGAACCAAGCATTGGTGGGAGTTCCAAGATGAGTACAAGCACAAGCCACCTTGAGAGAAGCTCCCCATAAGTCCAACTTAAGGACAATAAACAAAAGTGCTAGGTGGGAGACACCCCACCATGGTAA
>NW_026264993.1:29465-29965 GCF_000817695.3 Arachis duranensis | reverse complement strand
TCTAGTATAAATAGGATAAGTTACTATTGTATTAGACATCTTTGGTCTCAGTTTTGTTTTATTCTTCATCTTAGGAGGCTATTGATCACATTCAGGGGGCTGGCCATTCGGCCATGCCTGAACCTTTTGCTTATGTATTTTCAACGGTGGAGTTTCTGCACACCATAGATTAAGGGTGTGGAGCTCTGCTGTACCTCAAGTATTAATGAAATTCTATCTTCTTTTATTCAAATCTCTTCTATTCTTATTCCAAGATATTCATTCGTACCCAAGAACATGATGAATGTGATGAGTCAAATTACCCTCATTATCATTCTCACTTATGAACGTGCGTGATTGACAACCATTTACGTTCTACATGCAACAGAGCTTGAATGTGTATCTCTTAGGTTCCCCAACAGAATCTTCGTGGTATAAGTTAGATAGATGGCGGCATTCATGAGGATCCGGAAAGTCTAAATCTTGTCTATGGTATTCCGAGTAGGATTCTGGGATTGAAT
>NW_026264993.1:18882-29441 GCF_000817695.3 Arachis duranensis | reverse complement strand
TCTGTGATTGAATGACTGTGACGAGCTTCAAACTCTTGAAGGCTGGGCGTGATGACAAGTGCAAAAGAATCAAGGGATTCTATTCCAACCTGATTGTGAACCGACAGATGATTAGCCGTGCTGTGACAGAGCATAGGAACGTTTTCACTGAGAGGATGGGATGTAGCCATTGACAACGGTGATACCCTACATACAGCTTGCCATGGAAAGGAGTAAGAAGGATTGAGTTGAAGCAGTGGGAGAGCAGGCGTTCTTGAGCCATACAGTATCTCCATTCGCTTATCTAAAATTCCCACCAATGAATCTGCATGAGTATTCTATCCCTTTCATTATTTATTTTCTTATTTCTATTTTCGAAAACCCATAAACCAATTTAATCTGCCTAACTGAGATTTACAAGGTGACCATAGCTTGCTTCATACCAACAATCTCTGTGGGATCGACCCTTACTCACGTAAGGTTTATTACTTGGACGACCCAGTACACTTGCTGGTTAGTTAAACGGAGTTGTGTCCACTCGTGCCAATTTCAAATTCCATAATTTTACAATTACGTGCAACTACAGCACCAAGTTGATAAATGCAACTCAAAGAATAGTGATCACAATTTCGTCCACCATACATATTGGTAGAATTAGTTTAAATTCTTGTTTTGATTGATTTGATGAGTTTAATTGGTATTTTAGTATGTTAAATAAGGTTTTATGGTATTTGGTAGCTGTTTGGAGATTTGGAATGCTTGGATTGGTGCAAAAACATAGCAAAAAATTTTGAAAAACAGAGCACCATCCACGCGTACGTGCACCGCGCACGTACGCGTGCATCAAGCATTTTCGACCATCCACGCACATGCGTACATGGCGCGTACGCGTGGATTGAGAAGTTTTACATTCCATACATTTTCCAGAGAGTTGTGCTTACGCTGCGCCAACGTTGTGCCTCTGGCACAAACACCACTTGCGCGCACGTGCACAGGACGTGTATGCGCCACTCTCGAAATAAGCCATCGACGCGCGCGCGCCATGCGTGCGTACGCGTGGATGCCCTTTCCTACACCACATTTCCTTTCTTCTTCTCTTTCCATTTCTTTCCTTCTCCTCTCTTCTTCCCTTCTTCTACCCCTCATCCAACACTTCCAAACACCATGGATAACCATTTATTTTAGTTAGTTAATTAGTTAGTTAGTTAGTTGATTAGTTAGTCTTAGTTTTGTTTTCATTTTATTTTCTCTCTTTTCATTATAAGTGTTGGATTATTGACTTTGTTTACTATACATTGCTGCCCCTTATTGCCTAAATGCTATTTTAGCATGAATGTTTTTTGATAATCTTTGTTGGACTATTTAATTGAGGTTATCTTTTACTACTTGGTTATGATTTTTTCATGCTTCTCTTTTAAGAATACCAAGTGATGAGAATTGCCTTCGAGCTTGTAACTCTTTTTGAATTGCATGATTTGGCCACCATGTGATTTGAACTCCCTCTTTGAGTGGGAAATTTCTTGATGGATGTTGTGCATCTATCCTAATGCATTGTATTTCTTGATTCTATGCATCCATATGTGTTTGACTTGAATGCTGTCATGCTTCTCTAATGCTTGTTTTACCTTACAAGCTTACTTAAAGCATCTCAAGCATACTAGAATGAGTAAAGTGTATGCTTCTTTTGTGACATAGCTTTTATGCTAATGTGTGTTCTAAACCGCGCAATTTAGAATTCACACACCTAATATTTCTTAATGTCACACTAATTCACTCACTCAATTCTAGTGATTTACCTCACTCCAACAAAATATGCTTCCTTGATTTTGTATTGTCTCATCTTATGGTGTTATATTTTTGCTTTCCATGAACAATGCACCACAAGCAAACATGGAAGCGGAAGAAAGAACACGCAGCAATCCGGAGATTCGCCGTACCCCCTTGCTCATCTTTGAGTGCACCGAGGACGGTGCAAACTTTTAAGTGTGGGGAGGTCGTCCGACCGGCCGGTGATTTTGGGTGACAAATTTCTAATCCTAACACTTGTGCATTTCATTCTAGGATTTTAGGATTTTTACTTGCATTTTCTTATTTTTGCATATATATACACAATAAGCTTAGTCAAAATAATGAAATTTTTCAAGATTTCTATCTATAGGGCACCAATTGATTTGAGTGAAAACTTTTCATAGAACTTGCTTGAATTATACATGTCTTGTGGATCATGTTTTTGAGCTAAGAACACAAGCAAGTGAGATTTGAGCCTAATGGTGTGGTTACATCTTATAACCACTTATTTTCCTTCTTGTGCGCATTATTCTCTTCTTATGATTGTAATATTTGATTTATTTGATTCTTTATGTCCATTATTTTGTGTATTCATGCATTTATATGATTGAGGCCATCATTTCATTAGCTCACTTATCCAAATAGCCAACCTTTTATCTTCCTTTGTTAGCCAAATTTGAGCCTACGATTAACCCACTTGTTCTTAATTTAGCACATTACAAGCTTTAAAGCGAAAAACAATAAATGTCCTTTATTTGGATCTTTGATTAGCTTAGGCTAGTGTGTGTGAGTATCATTCAAGTGTGGGAAACTTGGGACATTGGGTGAATAAAAGGGTAGTTTTGTATTTCTAGTGAAAATATTGGGAATTGGGTGCATACTCATGTATTGATCAAATGTAAAACCTTATGCATTGATGCTCTTGTATATAAAAAAATGAGAAAAAAAGAAGAAAAAAAACAATATGGAAAAGAAAAAAATATAGAAAAAGAAAGAAAAAGAAGAAAAAGAAAAGTAATAAAAAGGGGACAAAATGCCCCAAGTAAAGCAAAGTCCAATAAAGATCAATGCATAAGTGTTGTGAAACGAAAAAAATGCACGAGTATGTGAAAAAGTGAGAAAAAATGGGTAGTTAGAGTAGAACTTAATTGTATAGGTTATTATATAGGTTAAGTGGAAAGTTTAAGCTTATCAAAGATTCAAATTTCAAGCTCACTTAACCAAATATGCATCCTACCTTGATCCTAGCCCCATTACAACCTAAAGAAAAGACCTCATGATAAATGTATGCATGCATGAAATATATGTTGATTGTTAGAAGAAGAACAAATCTTAGAAAGCATGATTAGGGGAGAATTGAGAGAATCAACCCTAAACACTTGAGCGAATAGAGTGCAAACACATCCGGTGAGGGTTTGATACTCAATTACATGTTTTCACCTATGATCATAATTTTCATGCAAGTTTGTAAAAATATTTAATAACTCAATTCAATTGCGGATTAGACTTGCTAGTCCTTAGCCCTAGTGCATATATGCTTCTTGGGAATTGATTTATTTTGACCAAGCAATAGCATTCATTTAAATAGTTGCATATAGGTAGATTGCATTTAGTTAGTTTCCATTGAATAAATGTCATACCCTTACTTCATTCTTGGTTTAAGCATGAGGACATGCTTGGTTTAAGTGTGGGGAGGTTGATAAACCCCGTTTTGACGGTTTATCTTGTATTGATTTTAAGAGATTTTATGACCTTTTACCCACATTTATCTATTGAAATAGCATGGTTTTGTATATTCTCCTTTAATTGTGCTTAAGAGTGAAAACATGCTTTTTAGGTCTTAAAATAAATAAATTTAATTCACCTTGGTTCCATTAGATGCCTTGATATGTTTTTTAAGTGATTTAAGGTTTAGGAGGCAAAGATTGGATCAAGGGAATGAAGAAAGAAGCATGAAAATTTGGAGAACTCATGAAGAAATGAAAGAACCGGAAAGCTGTCAAGCCGACCTCTTCGCACTTAAATGACTATAACTTGAGCTACAGAGGTCCAAATGATGCGGTTTCAGTTGGGTTAGAAAGCTAACATCCGGGGGTTCGAAATAATATAAGATTTGCCATAGTTGCTACACGTATGGTGGCGCGCACGTGCATAGTACGTGCACGCGCCGTTGCTGCCACCTAGTTCACTTAAAGCAAAACGTGGCCAGCGATTTTAGAAGCCTTGTGGGCCCAATCCAACTCATTTCTGATGCTATTTAAGCCAAGGATTGAAGGGAGAATGGGGGAGATACTCTCATACTTTAGAAGTTAGTTACCATTAGCATAGTTTAGTTTTAGAAGTAGTTTCTAGAGAGAGAAGTGCACTTCTCTCTAGGATTAGGATTAGGATTAGTTTTAATTCTTAGATCTAGATTTTAATTCATCTTCTTCTACTTCTATCTTCTCAATTCCTTGTTGTTACATTCATTCTCCTTCCATTCTTTTATTGTAATTTCCTTTATGTTGCTCTTATACTTTGTTGTAGATCTACTATTGTTCCTTCCATTTTCTTTCAATTCTATAAGAGGTAATTCATAATAATTGTTCTTCTTTGCTCTTCTATTGTTGATCTCTTGCCTTTGTAGTTAGATCTCTCTTTAATTCTTGCAATTTATGTTGTTTACTTTTATTGCCTTTTATGTGTTTGTTGAAATGCCTCTTCTAGATATAGTATAGATTTTGTTCCTCTTGGCCTAGGTAAAGTAATTAGTGACACTTGAGTTATCTAATTCCTTTGTTGATTGGTAATTGGAGAGATTGCTAATTGGTTTGGAGTGCACTAAAGCTAGTCTTTCCTTGGGAGTTGGCTAGGACTTGTGGCTCAAGTCAATTCATCCACTTGACTTTCCTTTATTTAGTAAGGGTTAACTAAGTGGTAGCAATGAACAATTCTCATCACAATTGAGAAGGATAACTAGGATAGGACTTCTAATTTTCATACCTTGCCAAGAGCCTTTTATAGTTGTTAGTTTATTTTCATTGCCATTTACTTTTCATGCTTCTTATCCAAAAACCCCAAAATAACTCACAACCAATAACAAGACACTTTATTGTAATTCCTAGGGAGAACGACCCGAGGTTTGAATACTTCAGTTTATAAATTTGGGGGTTTATTTTAGTGACAAACAACTTTTTTGTATGAAAGGATTATTGTTTGGTTTAGAAACTATACTTTACAACGAGATTTCATTAGTGAAATTCTAAACCGTCAAAAATTCAATCATCAAGAAGGTTAATCTTGTCTCCTTGGACCTTGGGTGTGGTAAGATTCTCAACCCTAGTGTAATTTGTGGTTCTATGATGTTTAGGTTTTGAGATGTCGTGTATGGGTGTGATGATTGTGGCTTAGGTTGTGTATATGTGAATATTGGAGCTTGATTGGTGATATTGAAAAGCTTGAAAAGGGTTTGGTGGTAAAAAATCTGTTCTTAAAGGTGTTGAGGCCTTGAGAGCTTGAGGAAAAGTGGTTTGGAAGTGCTCCGGTTGAGATTGGAAAATCGGCTAAGGTATGGTCTCGGTTTTCCGTATCTAATATGTAATGTGGTAGGAAATACTTAGGCTAGAGGCCCTAAGATAGGCATTGAATTGTTGATGTTGTTGGATGGTTGAAATGTATGATGTGGTCATATATGTGATGATGATTATTGATGCCTTGATGGTATGATGTATGAGAAATATGCATGTTGTGATATATGCTTGATGATTGGTTATGGTTGAATTATGGATTGAACCATGTTGATGGTGAGTATGATATTGATTGTGTACAATGATGATTTATTGGAATTGATGTTGTTGAAAATTGGCATGAGGAAGAGTATATGATATGTCCATGTGTTTGAGTTTGAGCCACTTGGGTGAAGTGGGTTAAAATGATGGGATAGTGATTTTGTAAATTGTGGTAAAGTATCAATGTGTGAATTGAGGAGGCTTGATGTTGAATTTGATATATTTTGATTGATTTCAAAGAAAAGGGATGAAATTGGCATGTTTTGATTGATTTTGAAAAGAGTTTAAAATGGCTTGTTTTGAAAATGGCACTTTGTGGTTTTGTATGAAAAACATAGTTTTTGGGCATACTTTGACGGGACATAACTTGGACTACGGATCTCTATTTTGTGCCAAATCTATTTAGAAATGAAATTGGATCTGGGATGTCCATGCCGTTCGAAGAACGGGTGAAAAACGATTTAAAATGAGAAAGTTATGTCTGTTGGAAGATTGGGGGTTGAATCTGTGAATTCTGCAGCTTTTAACTTAAAAATTTTTTAGAAGAATGACCCCCCGCGCGTAGGCGCACTTGGCGCGTACACGCCGTTCTTCCAGAAAGCGCCATCCACGCTTGCGCGTGATGTGCGCGGGTGCGCCGAATGTGCTGCACCTAATGCCCAGCCATTTTCCAGAGAGTTGTGCCAGAATTGTGCCAGTTTTGTGCCTGGGGCACGAGAGCACCCACGCGTACGCGTGGTTGACGCGTGCGCGTCAATTGGCTAATTTTCAATCCACGCGTTAGCGTGCATGACGCATACGCGTCGATGAGTTTTGTGGCCATCCACGCATGCGCGTACGTGTGGCCCTGTTTTCATCCCAAAGTTGATTTTTGAGTTTTAAAAGCCAAATCTCATACTTCTAAGCCTCCGATCTCACCACTTATGTCTTAAATCATTATGATATGCCTAGCTATTAGAAAAGGAGCTAGGGGATGTGGTAACTTGCGAGTGAAGCAAGGGAAAAATGAATGATCAATGAGGATCAAAGATGATTATGTGAGAGGCGGAGGATGGTGGTGGAAGTGCTTGTTATGCCATGGACCGAAAGGCCATAATTGTTAATGAGATGGCTGGTTATGGATTTAACCGTGAGCCGGATGGCTAGATTATTGCCGTGTTACGGCGGAGCCATGATTATGGCTATGTATAAATGCATATATGCTGTTGAATGAATTGTGAATGTTGCACTTCCAATGTTGGAGATGAGAGTTTCCCTGGAAGGAAGCAGTGGCTAGCCACCACGTGCTCTAGGTTGAGACTCGAAGCTCTTTTGACCCTATGTCGTAAGGGTGGCTGAGAACTGTAAAAGCCCCGGATGAGCTCGCCCCCGTAAATATTCACCAGTGAAGGTGACGGATATAGATCATGATTATGATCAAGTTTATGATGAGTATAACTCGAGTTGGGAATGCGCGACAGAGGGACAGTCCAATGGTTAGCTACCAGGACTTGTCGGGTTGGCTCTATAACCGACAGATGATATCATCAGCCACTAGGGACAGGCATTCATCATATACATACTATATGAATTGTTTGAGATTGCCTATTTGGCTGCATATTACTTGCTAATTGTCTAAATGCCTTATTTGTTCCTATTTGTATATTCCTTGTTTGATATAACTGTGTTTACTACATTATACTTCTGTTGGTGGTTGGGAGGTGTGAAGGAATTGGAAAGGGAAGTATTAGTTAGGCTGAAGAATCTTTAGTCAGTCGCCACATATGGTTTAGCTTGTTTATAAGCTTTGAATTATCTGGAGGAAGTTCTAGGATTGCCTTCGGCTTTCCTCTATTATTATGTATTATATATGTGGAAGCTGTTACCATGCTGGGGACCTCTGGTTCTCACCCATGCGGATTTTGTGGTTTTCAGATGGAGGACGTGAGGTTTCTCGCTGAGGCCTGCTGGAGACTTCTGGTTTAGCGAAGATCCTTTGTTCTTGGGGACTCTGTTTAGTTTATATGTTTTGCTTAGATACTTTTATCTCCATTAAATAATACAAACTGTGATGACTCCTCTTATAGGAGATTTTGGATAATAGGTTTCTGTATTTGTGTCCCTTTGGGTTTCCTTTGGGGTTTCCTTATTTTATCATATGTATATATTGCTATGCTCGGACTGGTTATCTTCGCAGCCAGATTTTGAGTCTTAATATTCCTGTTCTTGACACTCCTTTGTATATATATAATCTCGCGTTGGTTTATCCTTTGTTCGTTACGTTATCGATCGGAGTGTTGCGCTTTCGAGTTGCGATTTTTGTTTATCCCTTTTTCTACAAAGGCTCCTAGTTATAATCAATCATTCATACTACTATACGTACTAAATTTTTATTTTAGAGGTCGTAATACCTTGCCATCTCTAAATTATGACTTAAGCATAAGACTTTGTATGGTGGGGTGTTACATTTGATACTTAAAAAATAATCTTTTTACCATAAAGTTGAAAATAAAGATTTTCAAAAATATCCAATAAATAAAATTTTAAAAAGTTTAAATTTTTGAAATTAATTTATTATTTATTTATGAAAAATTAGCATTATTCGGTGATTTAAAAAATAAAAAAATGTTCTTGAAAAAAAATTTTGGATTTGAAAAGACAAAAATTTTCATTTTTTCGAATTTTTAAATTTAAAAATTAATTTTTTTGAAAATTAAAAAATAAAATAAAGTCCAGCATTATTAGGAAGACAAAAAAAAGATGAAAACTTTTTATTTTTAAATTTTGAAACTAAAAAATAATCTTTTTACCAAAAAGTTGAAAAATAAATATTTTCAAAAATATCCAATAAATAAAAATTTAAAAAGTTTAAATTTTTGAAATTAATTTATTCTGTATTTAAGAAAAATTAGCATTATCCGATGATTTAAAAAATAAAAAAATATTCTTAAAAAAATTTTGATTTGAAATGACAAAAAATTTTCATTTTTTTGAATTTTTAAATTTAAAAATTAATTTTTTTTAAATTAAAAAATAAAATAAAGTCCAGCATTATTAGGAAGACAAAAAAAGATGAAAACTTTTTATTTTTAAATTTTGAAACTTAAAAAATAACTCAATAAATAAAAATTTAAAAAGCTTAAATTTTTTAAATTAATTTATTCTGTATTTATGAAAAATTGGCATTATCTGGTGATTTAAAAAAATAAAAAATGTTCTTGAAAAAAAAATTAGGATTTGATAAGACAAAAATTTTCATTTTTTTGAATTTTTAAATTTAAAAATTAAATTTTTTTTGAAAATTAAAAAATAAAATAAAGTCCAGCATTATTAGGAAGACAAAAAAAGATGAAAACTTTCAATTTTTAAATTTTGAAACTTTAAAAATAATCTTTTTACCAAATAGTTAAAAAATAAATATTTTCAAAAATATCCAATAAACAAAAATTTAAAAAGTTTAAATTTTAAAATTAATTTATTATGTATTTGTGAAAAAATAGCATTATCCTTTGAATAAAAAAATAAAAAAATATTCTTGAAAAAAGATTTAGAAGACTATGTAGAGTATTTTATTTAAAATTTGAGTACATGCATGTATTTACCTAAGTCACTAGAATGTTACAAATTTTTATAGTACTCCGAATATCTTTTAAGCCATTTTTTAAAATTGTTTTGCATAGAATAAAATATTTTTTGTGGCATAATTTAAATAAATTTATTAAAAAAATTATTAAAAATATTCATGAGCTATCAAAAATGGATAGAAGAGTATTGTATGAAATTCGAGTTGATAGCTCATTAATATTCTGAAAGAGTCTCATAATTAAATATTTTGTTAGCTTTTTTTAATGCATGGAATAATATATATTTTTAAATTTTTAAATTATTAATATTTTTAATAATTTTTTAAAATAAATTATTAATTTTTTAGTAAAAGAATGGGCAGAAGAGCATTGCAAATTATATTACAAAATGTGTGTAGTTGGAATCAAGGTGATTCGAATTACCTCTGGAATTCATGCATGCATAATTTGAATTGGTCGAATTCGATTTATGTTGATCACTTCTAATTCGAATTTAATTGATTCGAATTACTCTTGGTTTGTGTAATTCGAATGAGCCTTATTCGAACTACATGAAATTGTCATTCTAGTATATTCTTGTAGCGTTTTTGAATTTGATAGAATTATGTAATATATGCCTCCATTTGGTTTATATATGTGATTTACCCTAATATTTATTTTAATTAATTTAGATTGGTTGAGTGATTATCTCATTCGCTTACTTATGCAAGTATTATGGTTTTGAATCTAACTTTGTATACATAACAACTCATTAGCTAGTGACAGACTCTTGATAGATGGAGCTTCAATCTCTGGTAAATTAGTTCTTGGCCTGCCGAATTAAAAAATACAGTGAAAAAAATAGTATTTGTCTTGAAAGTAGAACAATTCTCATTGTTAGTAATATTTATGAAAATTTGTCTTTGTTGAAATTTAACTGTGGCAACTTTATTTGTTAGTATCATATTCATTCATGAAGTTAAAACAATATGATATGATCAACGTTGTTACCAGTTAAACTTTTGCATTTTATGATATAATTTTCAAGTGTCCAAACTTATAGACTTATGTCATTACAAAAGCTATTAGATTAATTAATATTCCTTAATAATATTACCAAAATATCATCGTTGAATATTAGTTTGTGTGAAAAAAATATATAATAACTTAGCAAATGAATTATTATCCCTATATTGGTAAATACATTTTTTTATTTTTTACACTATTTTATTTAGCAATAATTAAAAAAAACGAATGACTACACTATTTTATAATATGATGTACGAAATAATTTTTTATTTTATAACTAATTCTAATTAATGAGATAAATTTAAAATATTTTTTTACACAAATTTACATTTAAATTTAGAATTGTTAAAAACAATTCACCTTTTTTTTAATTTTAATAATAAAAACAAAATTAGTTAGGTACAAAATATTTAACATTTAATAATTTTAATCATTTAAATTTCAGTTACCAAAA
>NW_026264993.1:14194-18341 GCF_000817695.3 Arachis duranensis | reverse complement strand
TAAGTATTTCTAATTTTTATATATATTAAATGTTAATAATATTTAATAGTATACTATTTATTACAGCAATGACGATCAAAATATTAATTCAAGTGAGTAAGATTAACTTAGATCGATTGTTAGAATCCTAAATCTGAATTAGGTCTATTATCTTAGGACCCAATGCAGATGAAGTCCACGTGTCTCATCTCAAATTAGTCCAAATTGAATCTCTGTTGTTAGTTAGAAATAATAATGGATACTCGTGTGGGTGCGGCGTACCCCCTTTTCTATCTCTCACTCCCGTTTTAAAAAAATGCCCTCGATGTAAATCTCGTAAAATTAGCGAATAATTAATTAATAAATTAAATATTAATAAAAGAAATTAGAAATATAAGTTTTATAGTAAAATGTGATAGAGCTAATTAAAATAAGAATTTTAACATTAATTTCAAAAAATTTGGCCCAAAATTGGGTCAAACAAATCGAATCGATTAAACCGAACCCAAAATGGGCCTAAGGCCCAACCCATTGGCCCAATAGCTTAATGAAGGGAGTCCTCTTCTTCCCCGTTCAGCCAAGGACACTGAAGCAAACACAAGGGTGAGGAAGGGAAAAATTCAAAACCCTTGCTTTGATTTCAAACGCCCATATCTTCTCTCTCTGAGCTCTAATCGCCGCATTGTTTACGGCCATGCATCTGCGGCGTCGAGCTCTACAAAGTCCGGTAATTAATTTTGGTAAGAAATTTTGATTTCCATCTCATCCTCTTATTCCTTTGATTTTTGAAAATTTGGAGTTTTGGTTATTAAAATTCGATATCTTGATGTTTAAGCTCAAATTAGATTGAGGAATTTATGGGTCCTTATCCAATCAAGACACATATAAGGTGAGGACTCCCAAAACCTTGCAAATTCTATGCTTATATATATATATATATTTGGAGTTGGATTATGAGCATTGGAGATTTGGTGGAGCTTTGGGTGTCATTACTTTGGTTTTTTGGGCTGGCCTTTGGACATTTCGGTGGTGCCCTTGGGTTATACGAGAAAATCGGTCAAGGTATGGTTTAGGTTTCTCGTATTTAATATATAATGTCTTGTGAAAATTTAGGCTAGGTAACCATAAGATAAGAATGAATGCATATGTTAAATTGTTTAGTGCCTTAAGAATAATTATGAACTAAGTTGGGAGTTGGTTGTTATTTGATATTGGGAATGAAGTATAGAATGTTATATGATGCTTTAAGGATGATTGGTAAGGTGTTAAAATTGAATGTGTATATGATGAATGATTGATGACCTTGTTAGATAGTTGAGGAAATTTATGTATAAAATGGTGTAATATTGAGGAATGGTTGATTAGGGTGATGGTGGTGCTGTAATTGGTAAGTTGTGGTGCTATTTATATGACTGGAATGTGGTATTGAGTTTGACTTTTTTGGTAAACATAGAGGTTTAAGAACATTGGTGAAAAACTTATTTTTGGTCGAACTTCGGCAAGCTATAACTTAACTTCCAGATTCTCAAATGGTTTCAAACTTATTTATACAAAAAATTTGGTCTGTTAAATTTACGGCATTTGAAGAACAAAAGAAAAATGTTTTGAAACGAAAAAGTTATGCGCGTCGGAAGTTCGGTGGACAAAATTGAAATTTTGCAGCAGTTAACCAAATTTCCTTCTCTGCAGGATTTACGTATGCGAACACTGCACGCGACGCGGCCAACCCATTTGGGTTTGGTGTTTCGTGTACACGAGCAATAGTATGCATACACGAAAGGTGAGTTTTAAAGGGTTGCGTACACGAGCAAGGTGTTTGAGTACGCGAGCCCTGAATTTGAGGGGTTGTGTATGCGACCACTTATACGTGACGCGGCCATTCCTTCCGGGTTCGGTTCCTTGCGTACGCAAGAAAGAGGATGCGTACGCGAGCAAGGAAAAACCAGTCCTTGCGTACGCGAGCAAGGTGCTCGCGTGTGCGACACCCCTATTTTCAGCAAATGAGTTTTTGAGTTTTAAAACTTAATTTTGAACCTCTTAACTTCTGTTTTTACTCCTTTAGCCCTAGATCATAGTAGTAAGCCTAATAATAAGATGAAGCTAGGAAATGGAGGTAACTTAGGGGTGAAGCAAGGTTGGAAAATTGATGAATTATATATGAAAATGTGAATACTTTGAGTGTATATGGTGCCATGAATGTAATGATATGATTATGCAATGATTACAAATGATTATGAATGTTAATTGGCTTATGCACTCAACTATCTGGCTTATGCACTCAACTATCTGAGATACGAGTTTTCCTGGATAAAGTACCATGACTTGCTATCACGTGTTTCAAGTTGAGACTCGATACTCTGTTGACCCTACATCATAAGGGTGACCAGACACTTATAAATTTTCAGGAAGGTTAACCCCAATTGAGGAAAGTTATATATATAAATTATGAATGAGAAGAGAAAAAGCTATGCATAGACTCATGGAGATGCTCGATGGGGGACAGTCTAGGATTTAGCAGCCGAACTTGTCGGATTGGCTTGATAACCGACAGATGAGACTCATCAGCCATAGGACAGACATACATCATATGCATATTGTTTGCTTTGCTTGTTTGTGCATTAATTGAGAATGCCTAAGTGAATTTACTATGTTAATTGTTATATTCGTTAACTGCAGTACTTGTATAGTAGCCGTGTTTGCCCTTGCTTGGTTGTTTGTTTGGTATCACTGGTGTTGGGAGGTCGGAGGAAAGGCGAGGAAGTTAGGGAGTTTAATCAAGTTTAAAGTTTGGTTAAGTTAGAATCTTAGAAGACCACCCGTTTATGGTTTCTGTTTTAGTCCTTTAAGTGCTATAATTTTGAGTATTGGTATTCTAGGATTGCCTTTGGTATTCCGAAGACCTTATATCTTATGTACTACCATCTTTACCATGCTGAGAACTCCCGGTTCTTATCCCATACGTTATTGTTATTTTCAGATGCAAGTCGAGAAACACCTCGCTAGGCGTTTGGAGTTCTGCAGAGAAGTACATTTTGGGACTTTATTTTGATGTATACTTTATATATGGTCATATGTATATAACTCTCCGAACAACTTGTTTTGTTTTGTACCTCTTAGAGGTTTAAGGAGAACTAGAATTTTATTTATGTATTTTAGATTCTCTACTCTTGTCCTTTTATATATATATATATATGTTAGTGCTCATAACTTTCTTTGTACACAAGTAATCTTTAATCTTGAGCGTTGCACTTTTAATTTTATGATTTTATTTTATCTATTCTTTACGACTCCTAGTATACTACTTTCTCTCGACTATTTTATATATATATATATATTATTTTAGAGGTCGTAATACCACAACACCTCTATTTTACGACATAAACATAAATCTCTGTGTGGTAGGGTGTTACACCCGATCCCTTTCCATCTTTGTCTCCTTAGGGAATGTAGATGTCTATGATTATCTATGGATATTCTTTGAAATTTTTTGAAAATATTAACAAAAAAAAGTCATAATATAATAATCACAAAATAATCAATTTAATATAATTCAACACAATTCATAATATATTTATTATAAAAAAATAACATTTCAAAAGAAAAAATATAAAAACATCTTCCAACATAATAACATAACATAATTTTTTGGGGCGAGACTAAGCGACATAGTGATGACTTAAGAAGTAGAGAAAGTGAGTTAAAGAGAATGAGAGAATGAATTCCATGGAGATATTGATGACAAGTCATCATATACCCATTTTTCAAGCTAATTTCACTTGTTTTATTAGTCTTTATGCACTTTCTTGCATCCTAAGTAAGTGATTTGGAATGAAAATGCATAACTTCTTTAAATCAAACAACTACCATTAAATTGATGCTAAATCATAAGGTTTGAGCAAGAATTAATTGATTTTTAATGAATTATAAACCTTGTGAATTTAGAGGTACTTTGAGTGGTTGTTTTGGTTTCTTGTAGGTGAAGAAAGAAAGAAAAAAAAGGAAAAACGTGGCTTAAGAAAGCGTGGCCCAAGGAGAAAAGAGTGTGGCGCATGGAAGGGAGGAAGCAAACATTGCCCTCCACAAGGGCACACTGCCCTCCAGGAGGGCAACATAATGAAACAAGCTTCCAAAAGCAACATTGCCCTGCCCACAACAAGGGCGGAGCACA